>NC_083338.1:150903708-150986208 GCF_019175385.1 Lycium barbarum | reverse complement strand
AGAAATTTGCATACCATGCGTGCACATACCATAGGCTTGCCTTTATTTTCCATGCATTCAACTTTGAACAATTTGATCGTGATCACATTAGGACTTTTTGGGCTTGTAACATTGGCTTAGGGACGGGTAGGATGAATATTTGGGTATCGGTGACTCACTCTCCTCGACACTTCTTTTTGACTTCATTCACCATTCTTCCTATCATTTCCGACCCTCCATTTTTAGCGTGGATTTATTTAGAACTTTGAACAATTTTTTTTTTTTTTTTTATATATATATCCACGCTGAATTATGTCCCTTTATATTCGTGATTACCCCCAACAGGCCTTTGACCTCATTTTCCTCATCTTTGACTTATCACCCCCAACTTAGGCTTTTAGCCTCATTTTCCGCATTTTTGACTTGTCACCCCCAACTTAGGCTTTTAGCCTCATTTTCCGCATTTTTGACTTGTCACCCCCAACTTAGGCTTTTAGCCTCATTTGTCAATCTTCCGTGTCAAGGAGGGACTTGGTGCCAAATGGGTTTATTCGAAGAAAAAATCTATAGGCTCAAAAATGGGAGACTAGGGATCATTTTCTGTACGGGCCAGGCTCATTTAAGATACTTTGGGGTTAATACAAAGAAAGCCTAAGATCACTTCACAATCTAATTCTCCTTAGAATTCACGCACGACCAACCGGGCAAGTTCTAGATTGCAGGCATCATATGCAAATAGAAGCTAAAAACTCACAACACAATGGCATAAGGATTGTTTAAATACTCCGACTTCATTTCCGTTTGAAGATTTCACATACATAAACACCCTTTCTTTGCAATGTCATTAAAAGAACCATACATGTCAATATCAACAACTCAGTTTTGATGTACATCACAAATTATTTTTCGGAGGGATATCATTGAACTTGTAAAAACCATTTTTATCTATGCTAGAAACACGGACCACCACCACTTAAGTCAGCATTACTTTACTTCTATATTAAACATTCTAAACATGCTAGGTTCAACATACACACAGCATTCTTCGGGAATAGAAACACATAGCAAAGAACAGCCGAAGAACGTCCTAACACATACTTGTTAATAAAAACAATACCAACAAAACAAAACAATAACAATTGTCTTAAACACATGCTTACTATCACAATTTTGATAAGATATTTACCAAAACAAAACAATAAAAACAATATCCAGTATACTAAAACAGCAATCCCAACAACCAATCAGCAAATACCACACCCCCAACTTAAAAGCATGCATTGCCCTCAAAGCATAAATATAACGCAGTAAAAAATTTGGAGGGCCTCCCTGGAGCGCACTAGGCACCCGGATCTGTCGCAGCATCATGGGGTGGAGCAGTGGATGGGGGAGAAATACGGTGAGCCGGCTCTGTAGGCTGAGTTGAGCTAGAAGTAGCTCCTGCGGTGTCAGAACTTAACCGGGACTCCTGGCGGATTCTTTTCAAAGTACGCCGCTCCTCTTCCTCATTCTGTGGGCGTAACTCAGCATATGGATCAAGACTTTGGAGAATGGGCTCGAGATCTGGCGAGGCTCTGCTTCGCTTCCCTTTGTCCAAAGAGGGGATATCCTCTTCCAACTCCTCGTCGTGCTGTTCCTCAACCGTGTCATCGTTGTCATCATCCCCTAGTAAGCTCTGAATCGGCTGGTATAGGGTCTGTACCAACTCCGTGTGTACTTTAGGAAGCTGGTCTGTCGCCACAGCCACTTCCTGGGCCTTCAATTTCTGCACATCATCCTTGACAGACCGCAACTCACTCCGAATAGCGCCCAATTCTATAGTAGGGTGTGTCCTAGTCAGCTCAGTCATCCTGCGCTCAATACCATCTATCCGGGAGTGGATTTGTAATGATTGTTGGTGGTCCGCAGCCATCTGTTCTTTTATCTGTTCTTTTATCGGTCGCAGCGCTGCATCAATAGCCCTTTTTGTGTATAATTTTAGCTCAGTCATGATCTGCTTGACCTGCCTATCTGTGCGATCCGCTTGTAAGACCACCGCCCCAAAATTGTCCCGGTTGAACATCATTTTTCTCGCAAGCTCGGGTGGGACTCCTGGTGTTGCCTGCGGTGGTGCTGGGCTTGCTCCAGTGGAAGAGGTAGGACCACCCGAAGTAGGTGCGGCTCGAGGTGGCATAGGCTGTGTAGCATGATCAGCCGGTGGAGCCTCAGAATCTGTGTGCTGATCCGCAGCAGCTCCCTCTTCACCCATGATAGCCAAGGGTATAACATCTGATCCCGTAGGCCCCTCCGGCACCTCAGAAACCGATGCAGAGGGCAACGAACCCTGGCTGAACACCTCACCTTTCCCTTTTGTGATGTCATAAATATGGCTGGCAATCACACTGTGATCGATATGGGGTAGGGGTTCTGGTTCTGCACGCAAGCATAGTAGCGCAAGCAGGCATGGATGAATGAGGGAAGTGGTCGGCTGGGTGGCTCTCTCTCGGAGGTCTTCGGCTATCAGTCGCCCGAAGTTGATCTTATATCGCGACATTATGGAAGCCATAAGAACAGCCCTGTCTGGAGTCAAATAATTATCTGATTGGGTAGGACGGATACGGAACAGAACAATTTGCCACCAAAACTTTGCCTCTGGCGTTAGGGTGTTTTTCCAAATCCGCGTGGTGGCTGTCAACTTTGGCACTATGGCCCATTCAGGATCTGTTGTCCGTGCAATAACAGAAGCTACCCATTTTCGGACGGGTATTGTATCCTTCTGTTCAATTTTGTAGGCAAACTCCCCTTCTTCCGCTGCTGTAGGCTCTATATAATCTTCCCCGAATAGTGTTTTATTTATAGCCGATGGAGAGACATCTATCTTCTTTGTCCGGAATACAACCTCATTCATTGCCGGTACTTGAGTTGCTCGCTGCCCTTTCTTCACTACTTTGAATACAGCTGCCCCATATGAAGCGTAGAATTCCCTAACAAAAACCGATATGTAGGACCCAACGGGGTTTTTCAAAAACTCCAACCTGTGGAATCGGATAGTATCACTAATGTCGGGATATCCTTCGATTCCATCGAAGATGACATTCCGTTCCTCGAAAATACTCCGCCTTGGGTCCATTCCCTCACCTTTTACCCGCTCACACCCCTTGTTATACAAATCTTCAGATCCCTCCACATTAAACCGGAGGATCTTCTCAGTCATAGTTTGCAGCCGAATGTCAAGTTTCCTTCTTTCCTGTTCGCGCTCTTTTTCGCGCTCCTCCGCAGTAGACTGTCTAATGGGTGGTTGAGGTCGGTGTGTTGGTGTGATAGCCCGCTGGGGTTCACTTTGGCTCGACGAACTCGACGAGCTCGACTCTCTTAACTCCTCAGTCGAGGAGGAACTTTCTGATTGTGGGTCTGGTTGGCTGGGTGCAACTGGTGGGGGTGGCTTGCTGGGTGCGACCGGCCTCTTTTTAGGCCTGGCGTCCTTGATCAGATCGTCGTCGCGCAGCCGTGAGGTTACCTTGCTTGCAGCACGACCTTTTCCTTTTTGCGCGACCTTAGGTGAAGCCTTCTTTGATTGTCGTGGTTTACCCATACCTGTGGAAGGAAAAGTTAGATATGATGTACAAGAAGTTGTAAAAATTTTACACCTTATGAATTTAAGCGAAAGACTTTAATTAGGTCAGGTACCGTAACACAGTCGACGGACCGTCGATGGTGTTACGGGCCGTATCTTCATCCGTAACTGAAATGGTTCAATTAAGCAAAGGGACCGTAACACAGTCGACGGTCCGTATCATAGTATACGGTTCGTAACGTCGCACCGTAACGTGATCAAAATTTCCAGAAAAGTTACTGGAAATTTGAGAGGTGTTACGGTATGATGTTACGGTCCGTCACTCGTGTTACGGTCCGTAACACCTCACCGTAACGTCTCTCAAAATTCCAGAAGGCTTTCATGGAATCCATCGATGTTACGGTGTGATGTTACGGTCCGTAACGTACGTTACGGTCCGTATCACATAATGACGGGCAACAGAGTAGCAAACAAATGGCTTGGCCAAATTTTATCGTTTTAAGCACGAGGCCAAGATTTTCGACTTAATGATCCATGGGTATGTTGTGAAACAATATTATATCCCCTCACATGCCTCGGGTTACTCAGACTTCACCCGATTTTATTAAAGTTTTCATTGGGGACTTGTATCGAACAGTTGGTGGGCAAACCGATTTAGTAATTTCACGAATGAAACCTTCAACCGGATTTGCCCTCCAATTCAGTGGGAAGCAGTTGCTTGTACCCACGAATCTTTTAAACAGCACCAATACCAATCCCAACCCCCAACCAATGTCAAATCCCCCATAACTTATCAATTTAAATGCAAACTCAATCAACACAGCCCAAAACACGAATTTCAACACATATTTTACGAAATTACTCATGAGCATCATAGAACTCGCAGTGATAGCTAAAAGAAAAGAGTAAAGACATGTAATACCTGATCGTTGGCGATTGTAAGGATGAAACTCAACTTAAAACAGTGATTGTGGATAAGAAAATAGTAATGAGATTTTAGAGAAATATGGGGGAGAATGGGAGGAGGATGAAGAGAGGAGGATGTGAAGAAGAGAAGAGAGGATTTATGAGGGAGAGGGAGTTGAAAAACGTGTGAAGAATCGTTATAATTTGGAATGGGAACCGTCGGTAATGTATTTAAACATTTCCGACAATTACGTTACCTGTTACGGACCGTATCATAGGATACGGTCCGTATCTTGTGTTACGGTTCATCAAACGACCCCGTTTCGTTTATTCATTAATGACCTGGCAGTCCAATCGACGGACCGTAACTCGTGTTACGGTCCGTATCACCTGGCGTAACATGTTGAAAATTTCCAGTGAAGCCCATATTTTGCATCAAAGTTACGACACAGTGTTACGGTCCGTAACACGTACAACGGATCGTAACTCGTACCGTAACACTCTTCCTCACCCTTCAGTGATTTTTTTTTTCTTTTTGCCTGTTACGCTTCATGATACGGACCGTAACAAGAGTTACGGGCCGTAACGTGGAGCGTCTCGCCTTGGATCACTTGGTAGTTATTTGGTCCCTTCAGTTCTCAAAATCCCACCACATTAGCACATCAACAACACAAAAGAATACAATGAAAATACAAACTTTAAACTACTTACAAAGCGGTAAATGTGGGTTGCCTCCCACACAGCGCTTGGTTTAACGTCACGGCTCGACGTGGTACCTCATTTTCGAGTTCAGGAGCCATATTTCAAACGATACCTATCCACGACCTTACCATCATCAATACACAAATGGTAATGCTTCACTCTTTGTGCATTCACCTTAAAAGTCCGAGTGCCATCCTCGGATTTCACCTCAATGACGCTTCCATTTGGGGACACACTCACAATTTCAAAAGGACCAGACCAACGAGACTTTAACTTGCCTGGAAAGAACTTCAGGCGTGAATTGTACAACAAGACCAAGTCTTTTGGCTGAAAATCCCTTTTTAGGATCTTCGAGTCATGATAGTATTTCATCTTTTCCTTGTACAGTGTTGCACTTTCATAGGCATTGTACCTAAATTCATCCATCTCGTTGATTTGAAACAACCGCAGCTTAGTTGCTTCATGCCAATCCATATTCAGTTTTTTCAATGCCCAAAGGGCTTTATGCTCAAGCTCAATAGGCAAATGACATGCCTTCCCAAATACCAACTTATACGGTGAAGTCCCTATAGGCGTTTTGAATGCCGTGCGATATGCCCATAAAGCATCATCCAACTTTTTAGACCAGTCAGTGCGATTCACATTGACCGTCTTTGCCAAGATGCTTTTTATTTCTCTGTTTGAGACCTCAACCTGACCACTCGCCTGAGGATGATATGGAGTGGCAACCCTGTGATGCACGCCATATTTTTCAAGAAGATCAGCAAATGGTTTATTGCAGAAATGAGATCCACCATCGCTAATAATAGCTCTAGGAGTGCCAAATCTAGTAAAGATGTTCTTATTGAGAAACGCATTGACTCTCCTACCATCATTGTTAGGCAAGGCCACCACCCCCACCCATTTGGAGACATAATCCACTGCGACAAGAATGTATTTCAGGCCGTAGGAGCTCACGAAGGGCCCCATAAAATCAATTCCCCATACATCAAATAGCTCCACCTCAAGAACAAAGTTCATCGGAGTTTCATGCCTCCGACCTATTGTGCCCTGGCATTGGCATTTATCACAAGAGCGTGCCAACATATTTGCATCACGATAAATGGCTGGCCAGTAGTAGCCACACTCTAGCACCTTGGCTGCTGTTCGATTTCCACTGTGATGTCCACCAACTGGAGAATCATGGCACGCTTTCAAGATGTCCATCACCTCATATTCCGCCACACATCTCCGGATCATATTGTCAGCACACGTTCTGAATAAGTAAGGCTCATCCCAACAATACTGTCGGCAGTCTCGCAAGAACTTCTTCTTTTGATATGTCTTCAATTCTTCAGGAACGATGCCAGTTACCAAATAATTGGCAATATCGGCATACCATGGTGCCACATCATTGGAAATGACCAAAACGCTTTCATCCGGGAAAGTGTCATCAATATCTAGCACATCACTCGGTCTCCCTGGTGCTTCCAGTCTGGAAAGATGGTCAGCTACTTGATTTTCTGACCCTTTCCAGTCTCTGACTTCAAAGTCAAATTCTTGTAGCAACAACACCCATCTTATCAACCGAGGCTTAGCATCCTTTTTCGCCATCAAATAGCGCAATGCAGCATGGTTAGTGTGAACCACTACCTTGGCACCCAACAAATAAGCCCGGAACTTTTCAAAAGCATAAACAATAGCAAGTAATTCTTGCTCCGTTACTGTATAGTTCAGCTGGGCTCCATTCAATATTTTGCTGGCATAATAAATTGGGTGTAGGATTTTGTTTAGCCGCTGACCAAGCACATCACCAATTGCAAGACCACTGGCGTCACACATTAATTCAAAGGGAAGTGACCAATCTGGGGACACCACAATCGGTGCGGAGGTTAATTTCAGCTTCAACTCGTCAAACGCCTTGATGCACTTTTCATCAAAATTGAATTTGGATTCTTTTTCTAAGAGTTTGCACATGGGATTTGCAATTTTTGAGAAGTCTTTGATAAACCTTCTATAGAATCCGGCGTGCCCCAAGAAACTCCGAACTCCTTTTACTGAAACGGGCGGAGGGAGTTGTGAAATCACATCGATTTTAGCTTGATCAACCTCAATCCCTTTTTCTGAAATCTTATGGCCAAGGACAATGCCCTCCTTGACCATAAAATGACACTTCTCCCAGTTGAGCACGAGGTTGGTTTCCTCACACCGTTGCAGCACCCGATCAAGATGACCCAAACATTCATCGAATGAATCTCCCACCACCGAGAAATCATCCATGAAAACTTCAAGAAAGTTTTCAACCATATCAGAGAATATGGACATCATGCATCTTTGGAAGGTAGCTGGTGCATTGCAAAGACCAAATGGCATCCGGCTGAAAGCGAATGTCCCATAGGGACAAGTGAAAGTAGTCTTTTCTTGGTCTTCCAACGCAATGTTGATCTGGTTGTATCCTGAGTACCCATCCAAGAAACAGTAATAAGATCTTCCGGCTAGCCGATCAAGCATTTGATCAATAAAAGGCATAGGGAAGTGATCCTTGCAAGATGCGGTATTCAGCTTCCGGTAGTCCATACACACTCTCCAACCGGTGACAGTCCTTGTTGGAATCAACTCATTTTTCGAGTTAGGGACAACAGTGATGCCCCCTTTCTTTGGCACACACTGAACAGGGCTTACCCAAGGGCTGTTGGCAATCGGGTAAACCACCCCAGCATCTAACCACTTAATGATCTCCTTCTTCACCACCTCTTGCATCGGTGGATTTAATCTTCTATGATGTTCAACACTCGGCGAACTTTCCTCCTCCAACTGTATTCGGTGCTCACAAATTCTGGCGGGAATCCCCCGGATGTCTGCAATAGTCCAACCCAGAGCTCTTAAATGCTTTCTCAAGACTACGATGAGTCTTTGAATTTGGCCCTCATTCAGAAGCGATGACACAATAACTGGAAGAGTAGCATTTTCTCCAAGAAATACATATTTAAGATGTGATGGCAGTTTCTTGAGTTCCAGTTTCGGTGGCTCAATAATTGATGGTTTTGCTGGAGGAGTTGTTCGTTTCTCTAGATCAAGAGACAATTTCTTGGGCTCATAAGAGTAAGACCCCAGACCTGTGAGTGAATTCACTGTCTCATTATATCCCTCCATTTGGTCGGCATCAAAATTCACCAAGATGGCCAACAATGCTTCGCTCAAGCATTCTTCCTCCATTTTAAATTTCACTGCTTCATCCACCTTGTCAACAGAGTTTATGACTGAAATGCTTTGATAAGGACTAGGTAACTTCATGCCTTTGCTAGCGTGAAAAGTCACCTCCTCATCGTTCACCCGGAACTTTATTTCGTGCTTTTCGGAGTCCATAAGAGCCCTCCCTGTGGCAAGGAATTTCTTGATCAATAGCACAATCAAGAATCACGAAATCTGCCGGCAGTAGAAATTCCCCGATTTGAACCAGCACATCAT
Organism: Lycium barbarum; assembly: GCF_019175385.1. Lineage (NCBI taxonomy): Eukaryota > Viridiplantae > Streptophyta > Magnoliopsida > Solanales > Solanaceae > Lycium > Lycium barbarum. The sequence goes on along the minus strand of NC_083338.1, from coordinate 150,977,621 downwards.
CAACTACTCCAACTGGCATTTTTATCGATCTGTCAGCCATCTGCAACCTCATGGTAGTTGGCCTTGGCATAGCTAGCCCCGATCTCTTAAAAATTTCCAGGGGCATAAGATTTATGCTAGCCCCGTTATCACACAAAGCCCTGGCAAAATTTTGCTGCCCTATGGTGCATGGAATTGTGAATGCTCCAGGATCTTCCCTCTTTTGCACAGTGGTTTTGGAAAGAATGGCACTAACGCGGTGAGTGATACCCACAGTGTCGTGTTTCAATGGCTTTTTCTTCTTTGTTAAAAGATCCTTCAAATACTTAGCAAAGCCAGGTATTTCTTTAACAGCATCCATGAAAGGAATGTTCATCGTCAACTGCTTGAGTTGATCATAAAATCTCAAGCACTTCTCATCTTCTGTTTTTCTCACCAACCTTTGAGGAAAAGGCGGTGAAGATTTAAACAATTGGCTCAAAGGGCGAAGAGCACCGGAAAGTTTTGCCTTCCCCTTTTCCTGGTTTTCCACCGGTTCCTTTGGTTTATTAAGATTCAGCTCTTCTTCAACTACAATGGGGACTTCCTCCCCTGCTTCTTCCTCGACAATATCATCCAATACACTAGGCTGCTCTTCTTTTTCAACAATTGGTTCCTGATCAATTGTCTTTTTATTGTCACCCTGAAGTATTTTTCCACTTCTGGTGCTAATGGCAAGTACATTCTCCACAGAGTTCACTCCACTACCTTTTGGATTAGGAACTGTATCACTCGGTAATTGTCCCCGTTGAGGAGTATGCACTTCTCGGGAAAGGTCTCTGAATTGCGCTTCAAGCTTCTGAATGGAAGCTGAATGCGATAGTTGGACCTGGGACATTCCCTTGATTGTGCTCTCTGTTCTGTCTTGATTCATCAGCATTTTCTGCATCATACTCTTCAGTTCTGCAGAATCATTAGACGTGTTACCAGCAGAGTTAGTAGCTGAATTATCTTTCCATGGCTGGGAATTGGATGCTTGCCCCCTAGGTGGAATGTAGGGGTTAGAGCTCTTGTTGCCATAATTATTGTTATTGTAATTCCCTTGATTGGGATTACCCTGATCAGTTCTTCCATAATTCTGTCCTTGGTAATTTTGTTGAGGCCTTTGCCATGGGTGATTACCGAAACCTTGGTAGTTTTGCCGTTGATAACCCCCTTGCGAGTTATTGACATAATTCGCATCCTCATATTGTGGCTGCCCCTCAAGATAAGTTTCGTCAGAAACGTGATACATTCCGGGAGCATGAGGTGGCATCTCATCGATAACGTTTACACATTTGGCCTCTTTCTCCATAAGCCTTTTGGATAATAAATCCACGGTGGTTTGCAGTTGAGCGAACGCATGATCTCGCTCATGATTTTCTTTGGCCACCGCGGCCACAGAGGGACTACCATATGATAGGAATTCGCTATCAGTCGAATGCCAGGCTTGATTATGGGTAGTAAGCTTGTCGAGCAACCGGGTGATGTTGACAAAGGTTTTGTCCATAAAGCATCCCCCAGCTGCAGTGTTGACAGCTATTTGATTCATTGTATCTAGCCCCTTGTAGAACTTCTCTTTGAGAATTGCATCTGGAAATCCATGATTCGGAGATTGAGCTAGATAATATTTGAACCTCTCCCATGCAGCATATAGTTGTTCCCCTGGAAGTTGTTTAAACCCAAAAATCTTATCCCGAAGCTCAGCCTTTTTGCTGGGTGGGAACCATTTTTTTAGAAAGATATTGGCCAGCTCATTCCAGGTATGAATAGTATTGCTCGGAAGCTTTTCATACCATTCCCTAGCTTGGCCAGCTAATGAATATTTGAAAACCCGCAGTCGCAGTGCATCAGCAGGAACAACACCTTGAGATTGTTGGGAACATACATGCACGAAATTCTTTAGGTGTCGAAGTGGACAGTCTTCCGAAGAATTTCGGAAATAGCCTTCAAGTTTCAATAGCTGATAGATAGAACTATCAATTTTGAAATTAGCATTTCCTGTTCTCGGGGGAACTACAGCAGAAGCATAATCAGCTTCGTCGATGAATTCTGCAAATACATTCTCATCCTCCTCTTCTTCTGGTGCAGGATGGTTCACTTGGATCCCCCCTTGGTTCCCTTGATTGCGATGGGGTCTTCCAGCCATGTTCACCTGGTTCACTAAAACAGCAAACGAGGTGTGATGGAATAGAAAAAGTTTTAAAGAATAGTACACAACAATTAGTAATTTCTGAACCGTATTCCCCGGCAAGGGCGCCAAAATTTGATACGCTCAAATTACACTTATTAATGGCGTAAAGCGGACGTTGTCAAATATAGTAACCCAACAAGGTTGGGGTCGAATCCCACAGGGAATATGGAGAGAAAAGAGTACTAATCGTATGCGATACCAATCTTTAAATGCTTTAATCCTATTCCGGATAGTTTGAATTGATTGTTGAATAATGTAATTGAATACTTTGACTTAGAATGTAATTAATATGAGAGAGAGACTAAGGTTGTGTTTCCCAATTTGATTAGATATTATGCTTCGGATTTCAATGTGATATACTTCTAATGGTTGTTCTAAGAATATGCACTTGATCTCTTAAAGACTTCTTAATGTTTCCCAACAGTTAAGCAGTATTTCCTCTTTTTGATTCTTCCGAATATAAAAGAGTTACAATCGAAGAGCGACCAATAATGCCAATTTAGACTTATTCTTATTCCTAAGTTAGTCTATTAAACGAGGGTTAACGCCTCGAGTCATTGTTATTCAATCTTACCAATATTGACTCTCTTTCCCAAGAAAAGTCAATATAATGGCTTCGGCTAATGCTTGCAATCATTACCCAACGTTACAACACAAAGATAGAATAAATAACAACAACCATTATGCATATATCAATAATAGAAACCCATTCACATAATACCCATCATGGGATTCACAACCTTAGAATTGAAATTAGCTACTCATAATGTTTCTTGACAGAAAAAGCTTAAAGATTAACATAATACACTTACAATACTAATACAAGATGGAATGAGAGTGAAGTTGTTGCCTTAAATGCTCCAATCACTTCAAGATTAAAAATCTAGGGTTTATGCCTCTAAAATAAAATCTGAATAATGAATTAAAACCCTACATTATGTATTTATAGAGCCAAAAATCGCGCCAAGTTTCTGGACAAAAATGCCCTTACGCCGCATTGTTACGGACCGTAACTCAGGTTACGGTCCGTCCTTCATTTCGTCATTTGACCACTTCGACGTTACGGCCACCATGCGACGGACCGTACCTTGTGTTACGGTCCGTCCTTCTGAAGCGTAAGTGGTGACAATTACTTGGCAACTCTCTGGAATTTTGGATGATGTTACGGTGAAGGGTTACGGACCGTAACATGAGTTACGGACCGTAACACTAAACCGTAACACTGAAGATTTTATTGAAACTCTCTGGAAATTTAGCTCATGTTACGGTGACATGTTACGGACCGTAACATGAGTTACGGACCGTAACATGAGTTACGGACCGTAACACTTCACCGTAACACTGATGGTTTCAATGAAACTTTCTGGAAATTCAGGCCTTGTTACGGTTCAAAGGTACGAACCGTAACATGAGTTACGGACACCGTTACGGTCCGTAACATGAGTTACGGACCGTCGCTTAGCTCAAATTTGTCCGTTTTTCCAGCATTACTTCTCATTTCCGATCCTTAGTTAATCAACCCTATAAAACACAAAAATAACATAAGAAACAATATAAAAACACTTAAAATCAAGCAATATTTCTAGTTACAAAGGCATAAAATGTGCCAAAATTCACGGCACATCACCCCGGTAAGGTAAAAAAGAGTCACTGAACCAAGGAGAGATGAAACATGAATAGTCGAGAGTAACGGATCCGGAGCCGGATCGTCCACCGAAGTTCTGAAGATGCTCGAAACCTTGGCAAAGCGGGTAAATTCAACAGAGAAGAGGGTGGAAACGTATAACTCTCGGGTGGATCAGATACCGGGGGCTCTGCCTATTCTAAAAGAGCCGGATTCAAAAAGGTACATTCAAAGGCCTTTCCCTCCAAGTGCGGCTCCGAAGTTGATCCCGAAGAAGTTCAAGATGCCACATATCCAGAAATATAAAGGCACAACGGACCCACAGGAGCACATGACTTCGTACACCTGTGCCATAAATGGCAATGACGTCGAAGAGGATGAAATTGAGTCTGTGTTGTTGAAAAAGTTTGGGGAAACTATATCGAAAAGAGCATTGACCTGGTACGACCATCTACCCGAGCATTCAATCACTTCTTTTGAAATGCTCGCGGATGCGTTCATAAAAGCCCATGCTATAGCTAAAAAGGTACAGGCCCAGAAGGCGGACATCTTCTGTATAGCCCAAAGGGATGATGGGTTGTTACGTGAATTTGTGAACTACTTCCAAAAGGAACGGATGCAGCTCTCTCCGGTTCCGGAAGAATGGGCTGCACAAGCTTTCACCAAAGGGCTTAATCCTCGGAACTCGACTGCCTCATTCAAACTAAAAGAAAACTCTTTGGAATGCGAGGCTATGACCTGGGCATATGTTCATAACAGATACGAATCAAAGATTCGGGTAGAGGATGACCAACTCGAACTTCCCCCAAAACCCATAAATATGAGCAAAAGCTCTGAGAGGTCGAGAAAAAATTACGAGCCGGAGACGCGACCATCGAGGGAAAGGTATCGGCCATACTCTCATTCGGAAAAACCGAGCTTCAGGTCGGAAAAATCAAGGGTTGGTCCTAGTCACTTCTAGGGTAGGGGCGATAAACCGGCCGAACGCCCCTAAAACAGTCGAGGCCTCTCATTTAGGAGCGATGCCGGAAACTCAGCTAGCAACAAAGACTTGCCGAGGATATCAGAGTACAACTTCAATATTAACACTTCGGACCTCATCTCGACTATCGGCAGTATCACGGAGGCCAGATGGACGAGGCCAATAAGGTCAGACCCGGGTCAACGGGACCCGAGCATGATGTGTGAATATCATGAGACTCATGGGCACAGAATCGAAGACTGTCGACAGTTAAGGGAAGAAGTGGCTCATTTATCGAAGAATGGACACCTTCGAGAATTTCTGAGTGAACGACCCAAAAACCACTACAAAGAAAAGGAGAATCAAAAGCGTGCTGAGCAGGTGGAACCTCAACATGTAATCAATATGATAATTGGGGGAACGGATGCTCCACGAGGGCCGGTGATGAAACGAACGAAGGTTTCCATTGTACGAGAGAAGCGCAACCGGGCCTATATACCCGATGGTTCCATTTCCTTCAGTAATGAGGATGCGGAAGGCATCATTCAACCGTAAAATGATGCATTGGCAATTTCTATTCTTCTTTTCAAATCACAGGTTAAACGTATTTTGATTGACCCAGGTAGCTCGGCCAACATCATCCGGTGGAGACTGGTAGAACATCTAAGGCTACTCGACCAAATTGTGCCGGTATCCCGAGTACTCAATGGGTCCAATATGGCAAGTGAAACCACGAAGGGACAGATTTCTCTGTCGGTCAACATCGACGGCACCATACAACAGACGGTATTCTATGTCATTGAGGGAGATATGAAGTATAATGCTTTGCTCGGCAGACCATGGATTCATAGCATGAGAGAAATACCTCCAACACTACATCAGTTGTTGAAGTTCCCGACCTCGGAGGGGATAAAAACTATCTGAGGTGAACAGCCCGCTGCAAGGGAAATGTTCGCGGTCGAGGAAGCGCCACTTTTTCCAATAAAGCCTAATCAAAGAGATGATGAAGTAATCGAAGGCAAGGACACCAAATAGCAATTAAAGAATACGGGTTCAAAAGCAGAGCAAAAGGAAACGGACCCGTCCGGTGAAGAGGACGATTTCGGCGTGCCTAGGTCGTTTATGTTACCGGATGATTCGAATGCAACCAAGTCTACCATAGAGGAACTGGAGCAAATCATCTTGTTCGTACATCTGCCGGATATAAAGGTATACCTGGGCACGGGGTTAACCTCGGAGCACAAGAACAAGTTAATTAAATTTCTTCAAGCTAATGCCGATTATTTTGCATGGTCCCATATAGATATGACAGGTGTGCCACCGGAAGTGACGACTCACAAGCTCAGCCTTGATGGGAGATTTTCCCCGGTAAAGCAGAAACAGAGGCCCATGGCAGAGCCGAAACATGCCTTTGTAAAAGATGAGGTAACAAAGCTTTTAAAAATAGGTTCTATCCGGGAGGTGAAATCTCCGGACTGGATAGCTAACGTAGTGGTGGTGCCAAAGAAAGGTAATACATTCAGAATGTGTGTTGACTATAAAGATTTTTAAAAAAGCGTGCCCGAAGGATTCGTTTTACGATGCCTCACATAGATCGAATGATCGATTTAACGGCCGAGCATGAAATGTTAAGTTTTCTCGATGCTTACTCCGGGTACAACCAAATCTGGATGCACCCGGAGGATCAAGAGAAAAATTCCTTTATCACCCGATACGGTACTTATTGTTATAATGTCATGCCATTCGGGTTAAAAAATGCCGGAGCAACTTACCAAAGCCTACTTAATGGAATGTTCGAAGAACAGATAGGGAAAACAATGGAAGTTTATATCGATGACATGGTAGTCAAGTCCCTGGAAACAGAGGACCATTAAAAACATTTGCAGGAAACCTTTGATGTACTTCGCAAATACAACACGAAGCTTAACCCGGAGAAATATGCCTTCGGTGTCCGATCAGGAAAATTTTTGGGTTTCATGGTGTCTAACCGGGGAATTGAAATTAACCCGGACAAGATCAAAGCCATCGAGGATATTGAGGTGGTGAACAATCTCAAGGGAGTGCAAAGACTCACCGAGAGGATAGCAGCACTGAGCCGTTTCATTTCGAGATCTTCGGACAAGAGCCATCGTTTTTTCTCATTACTGAGGAAGAAGAATGACTTCATCTGGACACCGGAATGCCAAAAGGCTTTGTAGAAATTAAAAAGATACTTATCGAGTCCGCCTCTGCTGCACACATCGAAGGCAAACAAACAATTGTTTCTATACCTTGCCGTGTCCGAGGTAGCGGTAAGCGGTGTTTTGGTCCAAGAAGAAGCAGGTATGCAATTTCCTATATATTATGTAAGTAGAACTTTAGGGGATGCGGAGACTCGTTATCCACAGCTCGAAAAGTTGGCCTTGGCATTGGTAAGCGCATCTAGAAAGTTGAAACCATACTTTCAATCTCATCCGATATGTGTAGTAACTAATTACTCGCTGAAAAATGTCATGCATAAACAGAATTATCGGGTAGGCTGACCAAATGAGCCGTAGAGATTAGCGGATATGATATTGAATATAAACCTAGGACGACAATTAAGTCTCAAATTTTGGCCAATTTTTTGGCAGATTTTACCCCCGCCATGGTTCCTCAGGTCGAGAAGAAACTTTTGCTAACCTTGGAAAAGGGTTTGGGTATCTAGTCTCTACACACGGACAGGGCCTCGAACCAAAAAGGTTCCGGGTTGGGTATTGTCCTTAAAACTCCCGCCGGTGATGCCATTAGGAAGTCGATTAGAACTATTAAATTAACTAAAAATGAAGTCGAGTATGAGGCTATGATTGCAGGTTTGAAATTGCCTCGGAGTCTGGAGGCCGAAATAATCGAAGCAAAATGCGACTCTCTTTTGTTTATTAACCAAGTAAATGGTGTCTTCGAGGTCAAGGATGAACGTATGCAGAGAAATTTGGAGAAAACCCAGGTGATACTACACCGGTTTAAAGAGTGGACCATGCAGCATGTACCCAGGGAACAGAATAACGAAGCCGACGCATTGGCCAATTTGGGTTCTTCAGTCGAAGTAGAGGAGATCAACCCCGGTACCATATTGCAGTTGATGAATTCAGTGGTAGAAAACGAGCATGCCGAGATAAACATGATAGGTTTAACTAGGGATTGGTGCAACAAATACATCGACTACTTGCTAGATGGAAAGCTCCCGAGTGACCCAAAAGAATCACGGTCACTTAGGACCAAGGCAGCACAGTTCTCCTTAATAGACGGTTAACTGTACCGACGGTCCTTCTTCGAACCCCTGGCCAAGTGTTTGGGTTCCGGAGAAACTGATTATGTGATGAGAGAATTCCATGAGGTACCTGCGGTAATCACTCCGGGGCCGAAGCCTTGGTTCGAAAAATTATCAGAGTCGGTTGTTACTGGAACCGGATGGAGGATGATGCAAAGAATTTTGTCCGGAAATGTGACGGGTGTCAAAGGCATGCTCCAATGATCCATCAACCCGGGGAGTTACTACATCCGATGATATCACCTTGGCCTTTCATGAAGTGGGGAATGGACATCGTTGGTCCTTTGCCGTGGGCACCAGGTAAGGCCCGTTTCATTTTGTTTATGACTGACTATTTTGTCAAAATGGGTTGAAGCGCAGGCCTTCGAAAAGATTAGAGAAAAGGAGGTTATTGACTTCATATGGGACCATATTATCTGTCGTTTCGGCATCCCGGCCGAAATAACTCTTGATAACGGCCCTCAGTTCGTTGGCAGCAAGGTCATTAATTTTCTCGAAGGGTTAAAGATCAAAAAAATTGTATCAACTTATTATCACCCGAGTGCAAACGAACAAGCGAAATCCACGAATAGAACAATAATTCAAAATCTAAGGAAAAGACTTGAAGCGTCGAAACATCACTGGAGGGAAATGTTACCGCAGGTATTATGGGCTTACAGAACTACGTCAAAATCAAGCACAGGACAAACGCCTTTCTCGTTGGTCTAGGGGGCCGAAGCTCTGATCCCAATCGAAGTTGGCGAACCGAGCCTCCGATTCCAATTTGCTACCGACGGGTCAAACGAGGAGGCCATAGCCATAAAACTCGACCTAGCGGACTAACTACGCGAAAATGCATTGGTCCGGATAGCAGCACAGAAACAGAGAATGGAGAGGTACTACAACCGGAGGGACAATTTTCGGCATTTCCAAGTTGGGGACTTGGTGTTTCGGAAAGTTACTTTGAACACCAAGAATCCCAATGACGGGAAGTTGGGTCCGAACTGGGAAGGGTCGTATAAGATAACAGGAATAACGGGTAAAGGATCGTACCAGAATTTCAGAATTATTTCAGAATTTCATAAAATTTCAGAATTATTTTCCAGAAAATCGACGGACTGAGTCGGTTTTCCATCGGTTTTCTGAAAAATTTCCAAAATTAATTTCCAGAAAACCGACAGACTGCGTCGATTTTCTGGAAAATTTCCTGCATTCAATTCCTGCATTTTCTGCAGCCACACCTGCACAGAAACCAGTACCAAAAGTAGCTCAAAACTAGCATTAAAATGCTCCAAATCAATTCTAAAAGAGCTACAACACATAAAATCACACTAAGTAATAATAAAACGCATCAAACACTATCTAAACACATCAAATACGATCTAAATAGACCTTCAAAGTTCAAAAATATTTAAATGTCCAACCAAAAGTACCATTAACTAGTTTTAACACAATCTCTTTGCTTCATAGTAACTCTTAGGTATGTCGAATTCCGGACTAACTAGTTCCCCTACAAGCTTAATCATTGAGTCCATAGCAGCTTCAGCAACAGTCCAATCTGATTTGATGTTAATCATTCTAACTGCAACAGACAACTTAGAATGCTGACTCCCTACCTAAAGTGGACGACTAGCCTCTTCTAATTCTTGATAGAAGCGCATTGCTTCTTCATTACGAGGTTCCTCAAAATTTTGCTCAGGTTCAAACCTAGACTGTACGCCAAAAACATCATTAACCATATCATTAACTCTATCATATTGGACATGACTATATTCTTGCGACACACTACTTTCACCGACAACCAATTCTAACTTTAAATTCTCAATAACAATTCTAACTTTAATAACTTATGGATTCTAACTTTAATTCTAAAAATTGAAAAGTAAATCTAGTCAATTAAAGTCTACATTTTAGTTTTGAGGTTATAGAAATATTATAACTTAATAATTCTAACATAACTTAATAATTCTAACTTTGAAAAGCACAATTCCAACCAATTCTAAAAATTGAAAAGTAAATCTAGAGAAATAAAATCTACATTTTAGTATTGAGGTTATAGAAATACTATAACTTAACAATTCTAACTTTGAAAAGCACAATCTCAATCAATTCTAACTTTGAATTCTCAATAACAATTCTAACTTTAATAACTTATGGATTCTAACTTTAATTCTAAAAATTGAAAAGTAAATCTATTCAAATAAAGTCTACATTTTAGTTTTGAGGTTATAAAAATATTATAAATTAATAATTCTAACATAACTTAATAATTCTAACTTTGAAAAGAACAATTCCAACCAATTCTAAAAATTGAAAATTAAATCTAGAGAAATAAAATCTACATTTTAGTATTGAGGTTATAGAAATACTATAACTTAACAATTCTAACTTTGAAAAGCACAATCTCAACCAATTCTAATTTGGAATTATCAATAACAATTCTAATAACTTATGGAATTCTAACAAAAAGCACAATCAAAAAAAAAAATAGTCAAATAATTAAATTATACATTTTTGCACATATTCAACATCAATAATATTACAAAGAATGATAACTAAGCTAACACAAATACATTGACAAAGAACGTGAAATATAACACAATCTCAAGCCAAAAAAAAAATGTCAACTAAACTAGTAAAATAAAGTTTACATTTTTTTCAAAATTCAACATTAATAACATTGCAAATGATGTTTAACAAAGCTAAATAGATTAGCATTAGGCCCAAAATCTACAAATAAAACTAAAATTGAAAGAATTTTAAAAGCCTTAATTTAAGAGAAACTAACCTCAATTAATTAACTTCAAAACGGGTCTGGGTTGGTGGGGACGGGCTGCGCAGGCGGCAGCGCTGGGCGGCGGGGCTGGGCGGAGGGGAGGGGGGCGGCGGGTAGCTAGGGTTTGAGGGGAATGGGAGTTTAATTGGGAAGAGGAGAAGAAATGGGTATGAAAACTCGTCTGGATTGTTTTTAAAGAAAAACCGACAGACAAAACTGACCCTGTCCGTCGGTTTTTCCCGCACGTTTGACCAGATTTGACCCAAAAATTAAAAAAAAAAAATAGGAAACCGACCCTGTCCGTTGGTTTCCTAAAAAAAATTGTTTATTATTTTTTAAAAAAACAAATTGAATTGCATATTATTTAAAATATTTAAAAAAAAAAAAAACCGACGTCATCCGTCGGTTTTATATTAATTTTTTTTTAATAAAACCGACACGGGACGTCGGTTTTCTAATTAAAATAATTTAAAAAAATTAGAAATGTAAAAAACCGACGCACTCCGTCGATTTTTGACAGTTTTTTAGTAGTGAAAGTGCTCGGGAACGAAGGGTCTACCCCTCGAATGGGGACTTGATAGTGCTTACCCGATCATGCAGCTTGGATAAACACTAGGAGACTATCATGCCCACATCGAGGTTCACTCCGGAAAGATAGAATGAGTTCAACTCGCTAAAGCAGATGAAGAAACACTGTAAAGAGCTACCCCGGATAAGTCCCCAAAATTTTGTTTCTCATTTTTGTCTAATCCCGGACCTTCTGTATTAGGCTTCAATGTAAGGACCAAACGATCAAAAACGAATCATGTTCACTTAGTATTTGCTACGGCAAAAACAGAAGAAAACGGATGAAGTCTTTATTATGTACTTGCAAATACTAGCAATAGAGAAAAAGTTATGAAAAATTCGTCTCAGACATGTCTTTTTATTAAATGCCCTGTACCGGGGACTGCTATCGAAATTCGGCAATGGCAACAAGGTCACGTTGAACCGAGCCAAAATCTTTTAACACCCTCGAATGGGGACTGCCGTCTTGAAATTTGACAAGGCAGGGGTTCAGGTATCCGAACCTAATCTATTATAAGTAAGAAGTCAAAAAAGGTTCCGACAGTATAAAAAGTCGGCCAAAATAACCAACGTGATTCGGAGTCGTCTGAATTCACGAAGCATAAATAAGATCCGCGGGCAAACCATTCGATAAAATCCTCAGTCAAAAACGTACGAACAAAGAAAAAGGCAACACTTAATAAAATAGGCGCAATTCGGACAAAAAGGTTACTTCGAACCTCGGATCATCCGTTGCTAGATAAACGATTAAGGCAAATGTCATAACACGTATTCGGATAAAAAAATGAAGAAAACAACCAAAAGGGAAATATGCATTTCATATATAAAGCTAAGTCTTTACATTTGGACTTTCCACAAGTCAAAAAGCAAAAAACAAAATGAAGGCTCGTACAGGCCCTGATCTACACGGTATGAGCAGAACCGGAGTTATCGAAAACCATCTGCGCAGAATCTTCAGACTCAGCATCGAGGGATTTCTTAGCCCTCTCTTCCATTCCTTTGGCCTCGAGTATCCGGGCCTGGAGGCATTTCACATATAACCCCTTTTCAACCTCTTCGAGGGTAATCCTCCAGGATTTTCACCGCTCGTATTAGACCAAAATCGTTGAACGGGCTCGGCAGTCTCTATGTCTTTAAGAGACTCTTCTAAGCCGGCCTCGACTTGTTTCAATTCGGCCTCTAGTGCAGACCCCTCTTCAAGAAGAACTATTTGAATTTGATTAGCCGACTCAAGCTCGGCCTGAAGCACGTCATTAGCCTCTGCAGCCACCTCGAGCATGCTCTTGAGCTCGTCACTAATCCGAGCTCGTTTCTCAGCTTTGTGTTCGACCACCCTCAACTTCTCCTTGTCATTAGCACTCTCGGATTCAAGCTGCTGATTCCTTTCGGCCATTCTCACGGCATCGGCCTTGACCGAGTCAAGTTCACTTTGAAGTTGGGTAAAATTAGCCTCGAGTTCACCGAGCCTCAAAATAACATGGGCATTGTCTTGATTAAGACCGGCATTATTAGCTTTAAGGAGCCGGTTCTTTTCAACTATATCGATCAACTCGGCTTTCAAGCGAAGGTTTTCGGCCTTTGCCGCTTCGAGCTCGGATTGAAGGTTGCGAAGGGCAGCTGCCCGGCTCAGTTGGTTTTCCTTCTCCCGCAGGAGGAGTTTGAACTTCTCCGTCTTCCGGCCCTGAGCGTCCAGCTGGGCCTTTAAGTCATCAACCTCGTGTTGGGCCCGGATAAAGCCTTAATTGGCGAGCACAACACTCTGTAGAAGGAGGAGAAGCAGATCAAGTTAGGAAATTGATGAGCAGGAATAAAGAACACCATTAATATTACGGAGAAGTGGGCATAATGCTTACCCGGTTACTTGCATGCATGCCCACGTTTATAAGGCACTGCCAAGGAACTCCGGCCATCTTTTCTTTGTCCGAATCTGAAACAAGAGGTCTTAGATAACTTGCAACCCCAACAGGACGGGACAAAAAACTACAGTCCTCGGGGACGGTGATCACGGCCGACCTCATCCTCCTCGGCTCTACACTGGGGGCTGGAAAAATACCTACAAGGTTGTTCCTCGCACCCGATTCATTGGACCGACTTTCCGCCCTCGTGGCCTGAGGAATTTGAAGATGGACAAACCCGGCAGCTTCCCCGATTGCAGGAGGGTTATCCGAGAACATGTCATCCAACTTGTTGGACCTCGACGCTGGAGCAGAAGACACCGGAACGGCTCCAGCAGCCCCGGTAGAAGCGGGTGCCTCGGATGTAGTAGTTTGTTCACCATCGGGCGGTAAACTTCAGTATTTAAATATCTCTTTCAGGGAGATTCACTATTAACATCTGAATATTATGTTTCGTAGCGGTAACCACATAAATATTACATCCTTGATCAAGAAATATACATGAATCTGTTATCTCTTTCAGGGAAATCAATAACAACTAATCATGCTATCAATGTGGTTATAATAAAAAATATTCTGCAGAATCTATTTCATTTGCCTTGGAACGATATATAATAAAAGTATCCAAGATGATTTGACGTACGACAGGTACGTGCAACAATGAACTTATACCATAAAATAATATCTATATCCTTTGTTATTTTTCCTTTTCAGGAGGTGTGTTGTGGTATTTTATTTTTCATTCACTTCGGGGAATGAAACTTCATCATTTAGATGCGCTTTATACATAATTTTCAATAGCTCGTTATTTTTTTTCTTTTCAATTATAGTGAATAGCAGTAATATGTAGTTAGTCAAGACATATGTTGACAAACTTCTCTACGAGCACCACGATATGTCTAAACCGTCAAATTGTCCAGTTACAATGTGTTATGCCGCACTGGATTATATAAGCACAACTTAAAAGGTACTGACAAATGCTTTTAGCAGCAATACTGGTTAATGAGAATATACTTGACTATTCTCTATATCATGCAATTTCAATAACAATTTAGCCATATAATGTGAATAACTAATATTCTAAATACTATCATCGATTTAAAAAATAATTTCGTATCTTCCCAAAAGACACACAGTGAGTTCTTTCATTTAGTTTAACTAGATAATAAAATTCTATAGCAACACATGAATCTCAAACCTCCAAAGTGATCTTACACAGACCCAATATAAGAAAATCAGCTAAGACAACATGTATTTCCAACATGAGATGAAACTGGAAGATAAAACTTTATATGAAAAGACAGAGAAAGACATCAACTAAGTTATATTAGGATTACGACAATAGAATTGCCTGTGGGTTCTATTTGTTGGCATAAATTGGTAACAAAATTTGGTACGAAATTTGCAGTAAGTGAATTAGGCGCATGATCTCATGATGTAGCTCATTAACACACCTTGAAACAAGTTACTCAAAATTGGTGTGATAATAACAAATATAATATAAAGACTGCGTAGAACAGACTAACCTTCGTACTGGAAGTACTTTTAGGAATCTCACTCGAAGATGTGATTAGAGATTGCTTCGGGGTAAGTTTCAAAGTCTTTACTATTTCAGGAGTAAATTATAGATTTACTACTTCAATAGCAAAATATACAGTTTTACTATTTCGGGAGTAAATTTTAAAGTTTTACTACTCCAAGAGTAAAGTTTAAAGTTTTAACATTCAGAATATTTCTTGTCAATTATTATACCTCTTCTGGAGATGAGGCGTGATATTTTCACAACGTAACGATAATCACGTCTGTATTTATAATCTTTACAAAATATCATCACATTCACTTCAGGGAATGGATATGTATTTGTAATATTTATCAAAAAATTCTCATTCTTCAAGAATGGAACATAGTAATCTCAACCTGCCATAGCCATACAAAATTATGATCGCTTATAATCTCTTTTAAGATATTGCTACTTTAGAAGCAAATCGAGGCATACATATACTATAAGCCTGTAAAATTATTATCACTTCTAGTCTTCTAGTGATTAATGAAGACATGAAATATGTTACCACTTCTGGTGGTTGTACATGAACTCTGCCTAAGTTCAAGCCAATGTGGCGTTAATATCATAATAAATCTTGATATCTCATCATGTATTGCTCTTTAGGAGCAATTTTATTTCACAAATTAAAATCTGCATTAGTCATAGGAATTATTTTTTCTTCTGCGAATTTATTGCAATACAAATATTTAAAAAGCACACGGATGCAATAGTCCAACAAATGCTTGTATGTGCCCTTGAAAAATCAAATGCTAACACATGTACGTTCAATTCGATAAGCTTATACTGTGGAAAAACTAGATATGCATAAGTGATGCTTATTCATAGATCCCAATGATATGAAAACATAGTAGTCCAATGGATCCAAATGATTAAAATAAAACAGTCCATACCTTTTCAAAAGCAAGGTGAATACTCACAGTGGCTATTGGTACGTTTGTTCAACCTCCAATTTCTTAGACCGATGATAACTATAGGTTACCTTTCCCCAAATCTCAAGATCTTTTAAAGTAAGTGCTCAAGGTAGAGTCTCGTGCTGATAACGTGTTATAAAATAATAAAGTAAGCAAGAACAATATTGTAGACAAAGAGAGAAAATGATTCTTATTTCTTATGAGGAATAAAATACAATAAAGAGAACCCCTCTATTTATAGAATAGAATTGACTCGGTGCCAAAGTCACAAACCCTAAAATTCCTTCTAAAGATAGACATCACAATATTATAATAATATTTATAACAATAAAAGCTTTCTCTCTCTCTGATTTTAGTCCGAATCAGTAGTGTTCTTTATCTTTGCCCATCCATTCAACATAATATATTGCTATATATATCTGTATATATATATATATATATATATATATATATATATTATAACAAACGAATCCATACACATTTCATATCAACCAAAATAGATTAAAATTCATTCACATATCCTATATCTCACTTATAAATTCAATTATTACCGAAATTCGGGGTAAACACAGGGGCGGATGCAGTAAGAGACCAGGGTGTTCACCCGAACACCCTGGACAAAAAATTACAATGTATATTTAGGGTAAATTTTATGTGTTCATGTACATATATTAACTTTTGAACACCCTGAACATACATTACAGTGTATATTTAGGTCCAGTTATTTTTCCGAACACCCTGAGTGAAAATCCTGAATCCGCCACTGGGTAAACACGTGCCACTATTTCAACTGCACATTTGCGTAGTACAACTAACATCAGCCGCACTTTGTGATAATGTGTGCTTTACTATAAATACTTACTGCTTAATTAGAGTGTGCATTCATCTGGTATTGTTGTTGTGTTGTTTCAATAAAGACCTTACCCAAAATCAAGGGATTCTAGCGGCCCGAACTAGATCAAAGGTAGCAGGGCAGGTATTCTCAAAAAAGAAAGAAAGGAAAATAAGTAGTGAGGTAACAGCGAGTAAAACTAGGTTATAGCAAAACTTGTTTTTGACGACAAAAAATAATAATTAAGAAGCATGAGTGGGGCAAATTAAATATTGGGACCTTTAATGTTAGTTTTTTTTTTTTTTAATCACAGATAGCACTAGATCATTAATTCATTACAGGGTGATGCTAGATTTCATGAATTAATTCTGTAGACGTATTATTATAGGCCTTGTATTTCGATGAACAATAATGTTATACGAAATGAGGTTGCTTATAAAATATGGTTAATCTTTTCTCTTATTGTAAGTTTTCTCCAATAAGAGGAAACATGCAACCATTACATAACCATTAAGTACCCATTAAAATATAGCATAAAATATTATTTTGGATTAGCAGACAGCTGTTTAAGGACATTATTACTAGGATTGTAGCTTTCATAATTAAAGCGTGACACCTTATAATTCAGATATGCAAATCACGTTACGTGTTAACGCCTAATGTATATTTTAAGGTACCTCCTTAAAGATAAAGATTTAAGTACTAATCATAATTCTCAACTAAAACCAATTAGCAGGACAAAATGATAGTGGCTCAATTATGGAGCTTGAATAGGACTGATTCAGCATCTTCTAAACAAATTGGGAGAGAGAAATGAACATGTAAAAAGAAACATTTGCCGGGATATTATTATTCTTTAAATTCAACTCTTGTTAGTTTCTTTTTTTTTTTTTTAATAAAAGTCCACTAGGTTTTTGGCCTATGGCTAATTTTATAAATTTTATCAAAAAATCCAGAAGTTTGTACAACTCTAACCAAAAGGCTAATGAAATCTCTTGTTAGTTTCTAGTTTTATCTTAAGCTCAATAACATAATGCACCGGTGAAGGAAAATATTTTGTTAGAGAGATGTTTTCCTTTTAATGGACCTGAAATGAATTCAAATTGATTGGAACCTCATAGCAACATATATAATGGATAACAAAAAGAAAAATACCTCATTAAGAGGTCAAATTACATATTCCAATTTTTTTTATCCTTAATATATTTGATTGACCATACAAACATTATTAGATGTAACAAAAACTCATAACACCATAATTATAACACTATGATTAGTATTATAATCAATTGATAATGTTGCTTTGTCAATTATTGCAAGTTATTTCTTTATTTTTTCGATCAATGTTGCAAATTAAAGTACCATTTAGTGCACCAAGCATCGCCATCCACGCCTTTCCATTGCTTTTATTTTAATCAAGAACCTTTTTGGAGCTTATTGTGATGACCTTCCAAGTCATTTTGCCACATAAGTACATATTTTAGACATGTGGATGTTTACATGGCAAAAATGCTAATATTTATGGGAAGATTCTAGAGCCATGGAGAGTTTTTTTGGAGAGACTCTAGATTCTTATAAAATATTTAGGAAGACTTTCTTGAGAAGCCTTAGAATATTCTAGGCATGTAGAGAATTCTAGAGAGGGGACATATTTATAAATATAGAAGGACTTGTGTAACAATTATTATTTATCCATTAGCCCCTAGGTGAGTAGTATAAATAGAGGGGCATACATTTGTAAAAACCATCAAGCAAAATCAATTAAGTCTTCTATAGTAAAAAGCTTTCTTCTAGCAAATTTCTCTTGTCATTCTCAATTACTGTTCCCTTAGCGATCTTGAGTGTAGTAAACTAGGCTGACTTGGCATAGCAAGATCGTGAGCAAGTTGTGCAAGAACGTGAGCGAGTTGTCAAGTGCCGCACGTGCGCTTAGTTGAAGCCTAAGGACGTGACAACGTGGTATCAGAGCGAAGGTTACGACTGAGGGAATGGCAAACGACGGAGAAATCAACGCTGCTAAAACCCAAGTCAACGTCATCCAGGATGCTGCTGGCAAGAAGGGCCATAACAAAAAGAGGAATGACACCAACAAGAGCCAGGAGGTGCTGCCAGAGGTTGCGCCAAATGAAGGGCTTACATCCCAAGAACCATCTACCACTGAGGCGAGCGAGGATGACGTGGAGGTCCTGTCCAAGGACATCTCGCTCGGTAAAGAGTGGGTTATGAAGGTTAATGTGGGGATGGATGCCATCGACATATTTGGCCAACGTTTAGGCAAGGTGGAGGGCACTCTTAGCGTTCTTGAGGGGCATACTCTTGAAGAGATTGAAAGCATCCGAAATGACTTGGAAGGGCACATGCAGGCTGAGATTGAGGTAAAGCAAACCATCACTGCCTTAGAGTGCAGACTCATGGAGGCGTTGAGTACTATAGATGCCATGAAGGCAAAGATAGTGGCACTCGAAGAGCAGGTCAACGTTGGTGTGACCGAGGCAGCCAACAATATTGTCGTGACGAGGGAGGCTAAGATCGAGGCTCCCAAACCACCAGTGTTCAAAGGGGTTCGTGATGCACAAGAGGTGGAGAACTTTATTTGGCACTTGGAGAATTATTTCAGGCATGGAAAAGTGAGGGACGATGAGGCCAAGATCAACACCGCTGTGTTGTACCTAACAATGACAGCCATGTTATGGTGGAGAAGAAAGGTCGCCGATGCTGACAGAGGTCTATGCACAATCAACACGTAGGATCAGTTCAAGCATGAGTTCAAGCGACAGTTCTTCCCAAATAATGTCTTGTATGAGGCAAGACGTAAACTTAGAGAGTTGAAGCAGACAGGGAGCATTCGCGACTATGTCAAGGAGTTCACCACCCTTATGCTTCAAATTCCCAACCTCACTAGGGATGACTTGTTATTTCACTTTATGGACGGGTTACAGAACTGGGCTAAGCAAGAGTTGCAACGCCGACAAGTCAGTGATATAGACCAAGCCATAGTGGAGGCCGAGTCATTGATGGATTTCAAGCATGACAAACGGGACAAAGGCAAAGGTCATGAGTCAAAGGGTGGCAATACCACAGGTGGGGGAGACCGTGGTAAGAACAAGGAGTCTCAACAATACTACTCCAGGACTCAAAATGCCAACAAGTTCGATGGCAAAAAGTCAAATGGTCGTTAGGGCTATGCCGAAAAGAAGGCACAGAACGAGAAGAAGGGATGCTACTTATGCGGAGGGCCGCACAACTTCAAAGATTGCCCTGACCTGAAGAGCATTAGCGCTATGGTACGTGCAAGTCACAAGCAGACGCAAACACAGAGTACAGGAATCGCACAGTTGGGGACGATTAGACTATGTGGCACTGTCGCGAAGCAAGATAGTCAAACCAATGATAATAAAAAACAGTACGTGGATCTCACCATCAATAACAAGCCCGTTCGTGCATTGGTGGACACTGGAGCGACTCATAATTTTTTGACCGAGGCCGCAGCAAAGAGACTAGAGTTGAAGCTCACTCCAACTAACGCCCTCGTCAAGACCGTGAATGCTAAGCCAGAAAATGCTCGTGGTGTAGCTAATGGCGTTGGTGTCAAATTGGGCGATTGGAAAGGTATGACAAATTTTACCGCCACTACTATGGATATTTTTGACATTGTTTTGGGGCAAGAATTCTTTACACATTGCCACGCGATAATCGATCCCTACCTCCAACGTCTCTTGGTCATGGAGCGAGAAGGCGCTTGCATGGTGCCTACAGTGACTATGTCGCATGAACAGGGCCATGCACAACTTTCAGCTATGCAGCTTGTCGAGGGGCTCAAGAAAGAGGAGCCAACATTCATGACAACCATTACAAGTTTGGAGGAAAATAATTTGCTCGAAGAAAACAAATATGGTGTTTCCGAAGAGCTACCTAAGAGCTTGTCTCTTAGGCGTGAGCAGGATCACAAGATTGAGTTGGAGCATGAACCGAAAAAGGGTCAAGTCATGCACCGATTACCGTCACCGCCTCACACGATAGCGAGATTGAGGCTATCATCGACTACTAGGCCAGGTGGAAACAAGGGCAAAAGGACACTGCCATGTTCCTCATATATTGGAAGGGGAAATCACCGGAGGAGGCCGCATGGGGGCGGTACGAAGACTTGTGGCAATTTAAAGACAAGATTCGAGAGTTTATACAGCAGCATTGCGCCGCGGTCGTCACAACATCAGGTGGGGGAGAATGTGATGACCTTCCAAGTCATCTTGCCACATAAGTACATATTTTAGACATGTGGATGCTTACATGGCAAAAATGCTAACATTTATGGGAAGATTCTTGAGCCATGGAGAGTTTTCTTGGAGAGACTCTAGATTCTTATAAAATATTTAGGAAGACTTTCTTGAGAAGCCTTAGAATATTCTAGGCATGTAGAGAATTCTAGAGAAGGGACATACTTGTAAATATAGAGGGACTTGTGTAATAATTATTATTTATCCATTAGCCCCTAGGTGAGTAGTATAAATAGAGGGGCATATATTTGTAAAAACCATCAAGCAAAATCAATTAAGTCTTCTATAGTAAAAAGCTTCCTTCTAGCAAATTTCTCTTGTCATTCTCAATTACTGTTCCCTTAGCGATCTTGAGTGTAGTAAACTAGGCTGACTTGGCATAGCAAGATCGTGAGCAAGTTGTGCAAGAACGGTAGCGATGATCGATCCCTACCTCCAACGTCTCTTGGTCATGGAGCAAGAAGGCGCTTGCATGGTGCCTACAGTGACTATGTTGCATGGACAGGGCCATGCACAACTTTCAGCTATGCAGCTTGTCAAGGGGCTCAAGAAAGAAGAACCAACATTTATGGCAACCATTACAAGTTTGAAGGAAGATAATGGTACCCAAGAGACACCGCCGCCTTGGATAGATAATTTGCTCGAAGAAAATAAAGATGGTATTTCCGAAGAGCTACCTAAGAGCTTGCATAAGAGCTTGCCTCTTAGGCGTGAGCTGGATCACAAGATTGAGTTGGAGCATGAACCGGGAAAGGGTCAAGTCATGCATCGATTACTATCACCGCCTCACACGATAGGGAGATTGAAGCTATCATTAACTACTAGGCCAGGCGGAAACAAGGGCAAAAAGGCACTGCCATGTTCCTCATATATTGGAAGGGGAAATCACCGGAGGAGGCCGCATGGGGGCGGTATGAAGACTTGTGGCAATTTAAAGACAAGATTCAAGAGTTTACACAGCAGCAGTGCGCCGCGGTCGTCGCACCATCAGGTGGGGGAGAGTGTGAGGACCCACCATGTCATCATGCCACATAGGTGCCACTTGGCACATATATTTGCCATGTGGAGTGATTACATAAGAGGAAGAGTAGAGATATGGGGAGGTTTCCCTTGGAAGACTCTAGAATTTCATGGATTTGCATAGAAAGTCCTTGGAATACTCTAGTTGTGTAGAGATTTCTAGAATAGAGGCTTATTAGTAAATATGTAGGGACTTGTACAATAATTATTATTTACATATTAGTCCCTAGGTGAATAGTATAAATAGGAGGGTAATTCATTTGTAAAAACCATCAAGCAAAAATCAATCAAGTCTTCTATAATAAAAACCTTTCTTCTAGCAAATTTCTCTTGTCTTATGCACCTACTATTCCCTTAGCGATCTTGAGTGTAGTAATCTAGGCTGACTTGGCATAGCAAGATCGTGAGCAAGTTGTGCAAGAACGTGAGCGAGTTGTCAAGTGCCGCACGTGCGCTTAGTTGAACACTAAGGACGTGACATTATTCCTTTAATTTTAACATTATCCACTCCATGTTCTTTTCATTTCTTTTGAATCTTACGTAGACAAATTAGTTATTTACAATCCTGCTTTTCGCACATTAATTTATCTAATGCCAAAAGAAAAGATACAAAAACGATGAAAAGATAGTTATAACAATTTAACAATC
Source organism: Lycium barbarum (assembly GCF_019175385.1). Classification (NCBI taxonomy): domain Eukaryota; kingdom Viridiplantae; phylum Streptophyta; class Magnoliopsida; order Solanales; family Solanaceae; genus Lycium; species Lycium barbarum. The sequence continues at coordinate 150,955,090 of NC_083338.1, read as the reverse complement.
CATTCTAAGTGTATATAAATATAATTTCACCAACTGCAGTGGTTACATATAACATATTATACATCATTTCTAAACCTACCTAACAAATGAATCTCCCCCAACGAAACCTAACCCCAATCTTAATTCGAAATTCTAAAAAAAAAGAAAATTAAATAACCTCAAAATATAATCGGTGTCTAAATTTGTGGCTGTATAGCTCCCTCTTCTCTCACCAAAATAAAAGGTGAGTACGTGTTGGTCAAATAAATTGACACGTAGACGTAAGCCTTTTTTTTTGTGTGTGTGACTCATTGCTCCATCACATGGACATACATGTGGGTCACGGGGCCAATTAATGGCCCACACGTGATGTACCACCCCAAGTTCCGACAAAATAAGATGGGCCTGCGCCTAATATTTGTGTGTCAGCAAAAAGTTGAGTAAAAAATTTAGAACAGCTGACGTAACTGGAAAGTGGCTGTTAAGATGGCGATGGCACCGGCGATGGCCGGTGAACTTAACACGTGCATGCACGTGGTTGAAGATGCACTGCTATATTGCCATGCACCATCATATACCATAGAGCCGTTGATTGTTGATGGTTCATTGTTGTTGTTGCTGCTGCTTTGGTTATTATCTTCAGGTTCTTGATTTTGCCCACCTGATGATGATGATGATGATTTTTGGCTGAAATAAATTTCGGAAAAACATGTTAGAAGCAAAGTTCAAGGCAAGTATAATAGAACGGAATATTATTAGCAACAATGTATTTCAGAGTACGTTATATAAATCCTTACTACACATTTTATTCTAATATAGTGGACACCAATTCACTTGCTATTAAGCTCATTCACGTGATTACATTATCGAGGGGTAAAACAAGTCTATTTATAATTATGACTCGCTACAAAAAACTGAACTGAATCCACAGAAAACTAGACAGTGGGCTAATTGGCCTATATTCTGGTTTCAGGACAATTCAGAGCCTTGGGTTCAGTGAAGAGGACAATTATAAGCCGTTGAGTTTGATATTTTTTTCCCATTTAAAGCTGACTTAGGTACCATTTCAAAGTACTAACGTACCCCTATTGGTCACCTCCTACTCCCAAGGCCCCCCTATCAATGTCTTACACATACATGTCGAGATCTTTTCTCGTTTCATCGAAAGTAACGTCCTAACGTTCAATTTGACAGGCCTCATTACCAATTCGGATACCAATTCTTTTTCCCCCACCCCCAGAAATGCAAAAATGAATAATTAATCTTGTAAATAAAAAGGATTAATCTAGTGAATGAAAATGATTAAAGCTCATAAAATCTTGGTAAAGAAGGAGGAATAAGTAAATTTACCTGGTGTTAGGGGATGGACAAAAAGTGATTAGATAATTATTAGCGCCAGCACAAGTGAAGGTACTTGTTTTATCATCATAAGCAAAGCTGTAAGCACTTGGACAAGCTTTCTTAAACAACATCGAATACGACGACGGTTTACATGTAGTCGGATTATTATACGCGCCGGCACAACAGTACTCATCTTGTCGGAAAGCTTCACACGCGCTCTTACACGCGACCTTTTCACCTCCCACGCTCGTCACTTTTAACTCTGACGGACACGCGCCGTTCAAATCAACCACGCATCCAGTGCTTGTACAGTTGTTACCGGACCCACCTTGTGGTACCTGTTGGTTTGTTAGCAATAAAATTAGGGAAATAATATAATAATAGAGAAAGGCTGCGAAAATACTGCAACACAATTAAAGATAATTATTTTAAGCTACACTTTTATAGGAAGGAACAAAAAAGGTAAAAGATAATAATAGAGTAGTCAAGAATCTCGGCAGAATATATGGTTAACTAATGAATTATTGTTTTACTTGTTGTCCTTAATAAATATAGAAGGTCCAAAAATAGATGTTATTTTAAAATCAAGATACAGTATTTTTTTTTTAATTTTTACCTTATACAATAAATACATATGAAGAGAGATTAATGTGGTGAAAAAGAGAGTAGAATTAAGTTGAGATCAAAGAATAAATATGAATAATGTAGTCAAATTACACTTTTTAGTTAACGCTTTCCTAAGTTTGTGCAAAAGAAAAAAATGAAATGGACGGGAGAGACTAACAAATAAGAAAGGGAAAATTACGCTACGTCTATTTTTGGAAATATTTACGTGACATAGCTTATGTTTTGTGTATAAATACCAATTTTCAACATATTTGCATATAAATACTTTTTGAGCCCGTTTGGATTGGCTTATAAGCTGTTTTTTGCTTTTTAAAGTTATTTTATGCTTAAAATAAACTCAAAAAAATAATTTGGCTCATTTGACTTTGCTTATCTAAAGCAGTTTATAAGCTGAAAACAGCTTATAAGCCAAAAAAATAAGTTAGACTACCTCAACTTATTTTTTTTTAGCTTATAGGCATAAGCTCATCCAAACAGGCTCTTTATATGCTACTCCCTCCGGATAAAAAAAAAATTGTCCACTTAGCTTTTTTTTTTTTTTCTTCTTGGGTTTTAAAAAGTGTCTGCTTATTAAATCAAGAAACAATTAACCTTATCTTTCCAGATTTGCCCCTATTAAGTGATATGTGATCAAATTTCAATACCTATTTAATTAGGGATAATTTAGTCAATTTTTTAAGAGTAATTAGTTTCTTAAGAGGTGTGCAATGACTAAGTGGACTCTTTTTTTATCTGAAGGAAGTATTATATACTTTATAACAGGTTGATACATTATAATACTTTCTCCCGATATAATGTTATATAATATTATATATTCGACTACGTTGTTTAAATTATATATGGATTTATTAAAACAAACTAAAGCAGTAAAACAAAGTTACTACAGCTCAAAAGCAAATTTCGATACGTACCACAAGCATTGGCAAGTTGTACCCATCAACTAAGCTAACATCGAAGAAATCCATCCCGTTGGCGCCGTCAAGTGTGAATTCAGCTAATGTTGCTGGCGGCGCAGCGTTACCGCCGGCGCATTCCATCTTACCGGAGCCGCAATCACCTGTGGCGCAGGTAAATTTTCCTGTGGAATCTTCAGTACAGTGTGTACGTCCCCAAAATCTACCACCCCAATTAGAGGGCACATTAATTGTCTTTGATTCGCCTTTTTGTAAAACAAATCCAGTGGTGGAAAGTGGAGCAATTCCAGCGTTGGATAATAGTCCTGGCCATATTGTTTGCTGGCATTTGTTTACCATTGTAAATGTTGCAGATGAATGTATACCTATATGAAAATATAACCCAAAAAAGAAAAATCAAATCTTGAACATAATTAAATCCAAAATGAGCTATTAAAGATAAAATTCAATGTTAATTTCTTGTCTTGGTGTAATCGATAATTGTTTCTGAATTAGTACTACTTCTGTTATGAAGAGATGTGTAAACATTAAAAACAGAGAGAGTTTTTCACTTGTAAATTCATACCCAAGAGGAAAAAAAAATCGAATCTTGAACATTATTTAATCCAAAATGAGCACTTAGATATAAAAATCAGAGCTTTTATGGATAAAAGGTCATCGTTATTTTCCTCTTTTAGTATAAATCTTTGTTTCTGAATTGTTACCTGTGATTAAGAGATGTGTAAACATTAAAAACAGAGCAAACAGACAAGAGTTTCAATTGTAACTGTTACAGACGAATGTACTACAATTTTTCATACCCAAAGCAAAAATCAAATCTTGCACATTGTTTGTACAAAATGAACATTGATCCAAATAAGAAAGCCCTTATAGATGAAAAAAAAAATCATTTTTTTTTTCTCTTTGCGTGTTGTTAATCCTTGTTTATGAATTATTACCTGTTATGAAGAGATCTGAAAACGTTAAAAACAGAGCAAACAGACAGAGCAATTTCACTTGCGCCATTGAAAGTTTCTAAACTGGGAATTTTAAAAATGGAGAAGAAGAAGGTTTGAATATATTAATTAATGTTGAAAAGGGAACTGCAAAATTTAAAATCCCAAGCCTTCTTCTTCTTCTTCCTCCTCTTTCAAAGATAAATGGAAAATGAAATATGATTTAAGTGTTTTCTGGTAAGTAGAAGTGGCAGAGCCATTTTATATATATAGAGAGGAAAAATACTAGGGGAAGTGTAACGTTGAAGGATTATGGGACCCGATGAAGTACTCACTGTTACTTTTTAGATCAGCAATGCAATGCAATGCAGTTGCAGTACAAGACATAACACGTTAAAGCAGTAAATTGTTTTTGTTTTTGAGAAAAAGGCTAGGAAAGTCCAAATTGAATTTGTCATTCCTTTTGATTGCTTGTATCCTTTTACTTTTTCTTTTCTGTTTGTTTTGATATAGAAAAAAAGAAAATACACGTTCTCTTCTTTAACCGTTTTAGCAGTCTTAGGTATTCATCTCAACACTTTTCATTTTCTTTTTCCTTATTCACATTTTTCATGCAACATTTTTTTCTTTGGTTCATTTCATCAGTTTACTAGTTTCTTACAATTCTGAATAGCTAAATAAAATTATATTATGCCTGAGATGATATTAGTAGCCCCATATTGGTTGGTGGATGACAATCGCCTTTATGATTCGACGTCGTGATGTAAAGGCTGATCGTTTTTTATTTATATTGAATATTCATCACCTCTTGAAATAATTTTTGTCATTAGAGTTTAGCTCACCAGTGCTTATTTCACGTGTTGGCCCCCATACTATCTTGTTCATACTCATGTTGTTAGGTTTACGCGTGACGTGACAGGTGTTAGTAGTTTCACATTAATTGGTGAATTAGTTTTTGAGGCTAAGTTAGGCCACAATCGAAACTTAATTATAACTTCATTCATCAATTAAATAATAGTAATAGGAATTTATGATAAGCATTCCATATTAATTGAGGGAATAAAATGTCCTCTTCGAAATAGAAAAATTTAGAAACAGAAAAAGCTCACCTTATCCAACTATAGCTGGTCATAAAATGATTCCTTCCACATTTCTTTCTTTATCGTAAAGTATTGGACTATCTAATTTCAAATACGAATATATATGATTATTAGTACTATGATGACTTCTGAGAGATCAATTTTTAAAACAAATTATAGAAACAAAACATTAAGTTACATCCATAATTTAGGCTTTCCTTTTTCTTTATGGATTCTACGCTGATAATTTTAAAAGTTACTACGTGCAGACAAAGTTATCTTGATTCTTCATTTTCGAAGGATCTTAAAAGAAGGAAATGGCTTTTTTAATATATTTTTCCCACAATTTTCTCTTTTGCACACTGGTTATGTAAACATCAACAAACAATTGAAACTTCAAAAGTAAATACCGAATTGAAATATCTCTTAAACGTTGAAACCAAATTATAACTATTGGTTTTAAATTTTTGTCATATGGAGACTTAATTCGGCAGGCTGTTCTTCGAATTTGACACGTATTAGACTTTCATGAACATTTTAGATACTTTACAAATCACTTGGAAAGCAATGATGAGACAATTAATGAATTGTGGATTAAATATGTTATTGTTATCTATAATGTGTCTGATTATATTATATGTAGTAGTATGTGATACGAGTTTTTATATAGTAGTGTATTTCCTTTGAAACTAATTTCCAACAGTATCTCTCTATCTTAATACGTCCCAACATAAAAGGACAATTTTACAATCGAGTTCCTTGTGCGTCAATTTGTTATTCTCGAATTAACAATAGCGTATACTACTTGGTATCGAATTATGAAGTGCACGATCTATTATTATACATAGAAATTGTTATGTGGATTATAAAACCGAGTTACAAATATTCGCCTATCTAATATGTCTAATTTACATTATTGATTGATGAATGACAAATACCGCAACCGTTTGTGAATTGATTGAAGATGGACTTGCCAAACCTAATCATAGACCGAACAAGAGAATCTAATTCGATAATATATAGTCTATAAAGTGGAAGAGCACATTCAACCAATAAAATTATTACTAAAGAGTAGTTTTTATAGTGGTGATAGTATTTCATCTGTAGTTTCTTCTTCTTCGATCTCTATTATTATTTATTGTCTCTAGTTCTTCAATTAGCATACTGTTTTGTTGTAATTATTGTCTCTTTTTTTTATTTAACCTGCTTTATTATTGTTTTATTTTGAGCCGAGGGTTTATCTGAAACAACTTTTCTATCTCCCAGAGTAAGGGTAAAGCCTGTGTACACTCTACTCTTCCCAAACTCACTTGTGAATATGTTGTTGTTGTAGTATTTTTCATAATCAATGAGAGAGTTCATAATTAATTCTTAACATTTATACACCCACTTGATGACTAAGGATCTTGTTCATTATGGCTCGCACTATTCTTTTAGTTAGCCCAAATTTCTATCACCTGTTGCCCAGTTGTGAACGACTGACATCTCATTTTCTTCTTCTATTCTGAGCTCATTGACACCCATTAGGGGTTAAGCTCACAACTCCGAGTCATAGACTGATTTATCTATCAATCAACTTTGACATTAATTGTTACATACTAATCAGGAGAGTTCAATCCACCATGCTAACCTATATTAGGTGGAAGAGGCCTTTCAATCCATCACTACTTTTCGAATTACTAAGAGATTCCACTGACCGCAACACATCGAAGAAAATATCTTTAATAGAAGAAAAGGGAAAGAAACAAAAAATATAATATTGGTCTCATCTATTTCTAGTGTGAGGAGCAGTATTTTTTGCCGGTTGCAAGGTTGTCATGTACTCACAATTAGTCATGATAAGACGAAGAGGTTGATGATATATGCCTTGTGCCTTTTGGATTCTATTTTTCGTTTATCACTCGATAATTATTTTTGGCCTCATTAATTTATATTTGAATCACGTAAAGTTTATTTAAGGGAAAAACACTTTCTATCAGCATTTTTTCCCATTCTCATGTTCAAAGACAACACTTCTTATTAGGGATGAAGAGATTTTATCCATCTTACCGGAATGATCGGTAGTAAAACGAACATTTGGAATGTTTATTATTCAAAATGAAAATAACACTCGCGTAGATTTTTAGTGCAACATAAACTTTTGTTGGTCAGAAAATAAATGGAAAAGAAATCAGATTCTTCAAAAAGGAAAACAAAGAAAAAAAGGAGGATGGGAAAAGGAAGAAAAACCTAGCTAGATGGAGGCTGGAGCCAACAAAATATCATAAAAAGTTAATACAAATAAATATCAGGAAGACATATGTCTTTATTGCGTGATGGAGCTGGTCTTTTGTCCCTTCATTTTCAACTTCAAGAATTGTAGGTATATTTCATATTCATGTTGTTAATGCTACTGTTATTTCAAACACGGTTCTCTCTGTGAATGCATGTCTACGTATATATGGTGTAATTTTATGGAAAATATCTATTCACTTAGATGTTTATATCAAATTAACTAATTTAACTTATTCGTAAGCGTCATAAATTGAAGTGAAATTATTAAATCTTATATAGTACTAGCTAGGCACACGTCTTGTATTCGTTATTTTTACAAACCAGGATGCTATGTCGAAAAACTTATTTGAGAAATATTTTGCTTGAAATAATAGTTTCTATCGGGAATTGAGTTGTTTACATAGTGAGCACTTTACTCCATAAGTGGGGGTTTTCTGCACAAATATAGATTAATTAAACTCCATAATTCATATAAAATACAGAGTGATAAACCAAAAAAGAATCTCACAAATTTTAACATTTTCTAAAAAAAAATGAAATCCATGTCCAAGCGAACTTCAATGTGCAAGTACTTTTTCTTCACTTTAACTTTAAATACTTCTTTTTTAAGTAAGCATTGTCCAAGTGCCTACATGGCGATCAGTTAAGAAAGTTCATGGAAATCAAGAATGTCTTATCTACTTATGCTAAGTCAGTTGGGTTTGGGCTTTAATTGGTGACTAAATCTTGAAAAAGTCATGTCTAGCGACCTTAGCCACTTAACAAAGTTGAGTGAGTCTTTTAAGTGCTCTATACTTTTAGGAAGCTCCATTATTTTCTTCCAAAACCTTGGGTGGCCCATAAACTTGTAAAGCCAGTTGTTTCATTTTATGTTTTGTTTATTGTATTAAAGAGCCATGGAGGTACTTTAAAATTACCTAATACTGCTACCATGATACTAATTAATATTATACCAAGACCCAAGTAAACATTATTCGATCAACTGCCCTATCCTTAGAACAAGGCTCCATAGCTTTTTAGCTACAGCTACTTTGACCAATCCAATAAAACTATAGTGCATGCTTGTTCAATTCTCCAAATGAATACGGGAAAAGAACATATAAATTAATTTAAAGATGCATGGGGCAATGAGTTTAGATTAGAATTATATCGGACAAATGATTGATTCAATGTACACAACTTGGGTTTGAAAAGCGACTCCTATCCTTCTTCCTTTCTCTTCCCATAGTCACAAATTAACATGTCCACAAACGAAACAAAACAAAATTGTAATAGTCAATTTTGATCTTACTAATGGGCGCGATGGCGGAATTTTTAGTTTATAGGTTGACTGAATCACAATTCTTTTTGTTTATTGGGTTCTAAATAAATTATTTATATATACTAAATAAAAAAATTCAACACAAATACAGAGCTTCACCCTAAGCTAATTGATTTTGCCGAACACGTAAACACAATGTTGAGCTTCACTCCCTGAGGCAGGACGAGCCAATAGTACATCTGTTAATTGGACAACATTACAATCTTGAGTCAATTCCTCAAGTGGTCATTGAACATGTAGGGAAATTCCACTAAAGTAACTTTTGAATTATTTTAGACAATAAGATCATCAAACTATGTCCATATTTCCAAAATAGTAAAACAATCCATTTTTGGACATAAAACCCCTTAACTCATGTTTAAATTATAAAACTCATTTGATGTTTCTATTTTATTTTCAAAATGTGAATATTAATTCGGAAAAAAATCATAATATTGCAAAATTATATCTAAATAGACAATAAAAGGATACAACTGAATGATAATAGAACTGAGCATAGAGCTTAACTATGGGGTTTTTAACTGATTGAAAATATTTTTTCCAGCTATATAAAATTTTCAATTATCAAAAAAAATATTTAATATTTTTATTTATTTAAGATGAACTTGTAATACTTTGATTTTTATTTAAGTTTTATAAATAAGTGGAATACAATTAATATAAACATTTTATTTTTAGAAATCATATATCCAGCTAATTGTAAAAATTTGTTCATTTTTTACAAAGTAGTTTATATATATATACGCCAAAAATAATTATATATATATATATATCAAAAATAATAATTACATGCAGCGTGGATTAATATAACGTCTCATGTGTTTCAATTATGTCCAAGCACTTACATTCAGTAAAATGTTTAACTTCCGACTTTGAGAAGTAGAAAAATATCAAGATAGTTCAAAAGAAGTTAATATCACAAAGAAAACCTTATATCATACTTAAGGTTTCAACGATTATATTGTTTTATTTTTATAGCTTGAAATATTTCGTTGAATATTTTTATTTTATTATTAAAACATGAAAAATATTAAAGAATGTTGGATACTCCAAAATTGTGCATACGTAATAGAATTTAATAATTTAAACATGAGTGAGGGGGTTTTATGTCCAAAAATAGATTGTTTTACTTTATTAGAAATAAGGACATAGTTTGATGACCTTGTTGTCTAAAAAATTCAAAAGTTATTTTAGTGAGACTTTTACAAGTGCAATGACCAGACGCAGATATTTTCATGAAGAATAAGCTCTTAGATGTAGCATACCCTATCAGCTAGCTATTGGACCCAATAGATCATGTATAAACAGAGCCTCTCCTTGAACATCAGGTACAGATAGATCTTTTTCCTTCTACTAAGCGCTACTAGCTTGTTTGCTGATGGTTTATCGGAAACAACCTTTTTACCTCCCAAGATAAAGGCAAATTCTGCATATACTCGACCCTCTCCAGACCCCACTTTAAAATTTCACCGGGTAGATTATTGTTGTAATAAGATTTTTAGAATTCACCAAACAATCTATTAGAATGGTAGAAGATAATGATCTCTGAAATTGCGCGAAATTTGTTCAGACATGTTTGAATTTTCTATGGATGTTCAAAACGTGGTCAAATTTGATTAAACATATATTCGAGTCATTTTGGTAACAGTTGCAATTAGCAATATCTGTGGCGGCTAATTACAAGAACGAAATTTTTGACTTTTACGCTGCTAGAAGTTTTAACTGTTAGACTGGCGACTTTGGATAACTTACGAGGTTATGCTTTTCCACGTGCTCAAGAATTTGCTTATTTGCACCTATATTGGGTACTTTTAAGGTTCTTATCCACCAACTTTTTTTTTTCCCCGAGTCAGTAAAGCAATATGAAAAACAAAGTTTATTACTGAAAGAAATAACCGATTAAAATAAGCTAAATGTAAATTCTCCAAACTCACTGTTGTTGACACCACTTGTTTGCCTACTAATATAGGTTGAGATTTCTATATACAAAATTTATTTGGCTGTTACTTTCTAAAAGCAATCAGCACATGTACTTATCTACGAATTCCCATCTTCTGATCTTCAAAAAAGGAAGTACTCTACTCTTTAGTGGGCAGCTGAGCACTAAAGCTATTTCCTTTTAAACCTTAAACTTATACTATTCCTACAAGATTGGGAATTGAACTCTTACTAACAAGTTAAAAATTCAGATACCTAACCGACTGAATTATTAAGATTCTCCATACTACTACAGTACTACTCACGTTATCCCTTAAAATCTTGCTGACTATAGCTTTCAGGATGATCATATCCACTAGATTCTTCACTCACTCTCGTGTGTGTGTTGAATTTGCTAATTACAAGAGGGTAATTACTTACAACAAATAAGAATATTTCTTTAAAACAAGAATTGAGTTGAAGCTTAAAAAGTCCAAAGTAGAAGAATATTTCTAACCAATATGTTCAACTTCTGTTACTTTTTCAAAATAGTAGTATTATTCAACCTTAGAATCCACCACCCAAAATTTTATTATTACGACTAAAGTAAGTGCATGCACGGCGGCCTGTATTTACTGTGTTCATGTGAGAAACCTTTTTCACAAAAAGGCAAATGTAGGGTTGAGTGTCTCAATCTTTACGTGTTTAACAAGACAAACAAGTCGCTGGTACAAGCAGTAATTAGCACATATACCTCTAGTGGGCTTTACCTTATCCCTTTGTCCACTGGCCACTCCTAATCAGGTCGAAATAATGTCGACTGGCCATTTTTTGGTTCTGTATTTCATTAAAATAATGACCTGAAATTTCATTAGTAAAATTTAAAACTTCATAACAGTGATTATTTTTCAAATACAATGTTTGAAAAGTGATTACTTGTGAATTTTACTCCCCAATCTCCTGCCGAGTTCAATTTACAGTGCAGGTTAGGTGCTACCACAATGGCGACTCAATTAATGAAATGCTTGGAATACACAAACAGTGACAATTCACTACAAACACAATCAATAAGCACGTGAATAATTTCTTCTGATATTTTTTTCGAGAGTATTCTGCTGAATGCTATTTATGGCACTGATATTATCATGTCGTCAGATATTTTTGTGTCTCAAGTTTCACTTTTCCGTACAACAATTAAGTTGGGGTTTGGACATGCGATTTGATGTCATGAGATAAAATCAGCGTTTGGACATGCGATTTCATTTCAGAGATGAAATCCCAAATCATCCAAAGAGGCATGATTTGGAATTTCAAATCATGATTTCAAAAAATTTAAATATAAAACTTGGCTCATAAGTTCATATTTTGTAAAAAAAAAAAAAAAAAAGAGATTCATAAGTTGGTAGATATCTTTAACAATTACTTCCACCAACCTCATTAACTTCGTACCATATGGGAGGATTATATTAAAGAGTAGTTACAATTTTCCTTTTTAATGAACTAAGATTTGATCAATTGATGTTATATTTTTTAAAAAAGTCTTCTAATAGCGTATTATTTTGTTATGAACTATGACTTGCTCATTTGGTAACATTGTAAAAGAATTGAAATTTTTTTTGATAGTTTTCACGACTTGTGGGGTTTTTAAGTATATAAGAAAAAATACAACTTAAGCAATCCAAATTGCATGTCCAGACATGATTTCATTAAATAAAGGATCGTTTTACTATGTTTTAAGACTAATAATTACCGAATTGCAAATAGAATTGGAAATTCTATAATACAAGAGCCACATAGTCTGTTGCAATATCTAAAGGCCACAAGTCTGAGATTGCAAACTGATAAAAGGTCCTACGTCAAAATATGAACGAACTGAGAAAGCATAGAAAAGTAAACTACCGACAGAAACAAATTCCTAATTTTTTTCATTTTGATTCAACCATTTGTTCAACGTACATGTAAACATATATTATCCTGAAGGAAGGGTTAGTTATGATAAAAGGAATGGCTATTAATCACGCCCAAAAGAGAGCTGCCCAAACTTAAATTAGCAGAGAAAATGACATGTCCACGACCTTTTTAACTTATGCTGATAGCTCCATGTTATCGACAACAGTTCTTCAAGGCAATGAACACATAAAGCTGAACCTATACACATCAACACTGGTCAGCAATTTTGAATTTCACCAAACTAGTGTCTGCCTGAATAAATGGAGCAGCCACTATAGGAAGAAGTATTACTCTATACCTAGGAGGAGTCATGTATTGAACAAGTTGCCGTTTATGTTGAAATTAAACTGAGAAAATTCTAAATAACTGTCCAATGGATCAGCAAAATAAAGTTAGATGACTCATATATGTCTTTGAATATGAAAATGAAACATCACTTGAAAGCAATGTATTTTGGCAATCTGGAAATCTCTGCCACCCCAATTTCTCAACAGAAACACATTATCTATATAGCATAAGCATGACGCAAATGTCATTGATGTCTTTGTCCTTCAATCAATGAGTGGTGTATTACTCCAAGCAACAATAGCAGCCCCTCCTCTTTCTGTCTTTCATTACCATCAGCTGATGCAAAAAGAAGGAATAACAGATCGAAGCTATAAGATTCGTTCATTATATAGTTTTCAATAATGACAAACAAGCTCTCAATTCCCATGTCATCTATCAGCCAAAGATTATGCAAATTTTCAAACTTTTTAATTTAAAAACTCCGGTACTACTGTTCCAAACAAAAGTTCATGGCTTATGACATTAAACGGTGGATGTTGATCTACAGTAAAAAGAACAATCTCCCCCCTCCCCTAAAAAGATAGAGAAAATTAATAGAGGGGAAATAAGAAGCCATAGGGGCACAGAAATGAGATCAAACTTCCTGATAGTACATGCATGTAGTAGGAAGTATTATGAATACACTTAATGTGCGTCTTGAGGATCTATTGATGGCCAGCATGGAGTATAATGCTCCCAGATGAATCTGATACTCTATTCAGCTGTGAAGCTGCTTGGCTAGATCTCGAAGGAAACGAGTGAGAGACCTTTCTGCACGGACAATATCACTATTTACTTTTCCTTCTTCCTCGTCTGAATTGCTCCCTTTTTCTCGTACTGATTGTACTTTCCTAACAAGACCTCGTAACTCCTGTATAATGAGACAAAACATAAACAGATAAATAATATACCCAGGCAAGACAAGAAATTGTAGTTGACATACAAAAGGTGCATAATTTTTCTTTAATTTCTCAAGTAGGGGCAGCATATTCTAAGCTAACAATTATCGTTAGTGTAAGGAAATTTTTGACAGCTTTAAGTTTACAGTGATGAAAGGCACAGTTAACCAAGGTAACAATTATCGTTATAGGTTAGGGTGCACACTTGCAAAACTGATATAACCGTATTAGGTCTTTTCTAGTTTTCCTTTACTGGGTGTATTTGTCTTCAGGGATGAACATACACAGGCAAGAGATTGAGTATGAGAATCATAAAATCATGTGTGAATTGAACTTATACACCAGAAAAACCAAAATGTAAAGGTAAAAGGATAAACAACTTCAGACCCGCGCATAAGCGGCTGAACTAACCTGGCGATCAAAATCCACCTCACTTAGAGAATAGATTTCTTTAGAGATGTCAATGTCCTTATTGATCAAGCCATCAAACCATCTATCAACTAAAACAATAACGTCCTCAGAATCCTGAAAATAAACAAAAAAAGGAAGCAAGAGTTAAATTGTAATATTTCCTGGGTTTCAGTGAGCCTGGTTTCATGTAATTACAAGACAATTTTCACTAAGTGTCATTTATTGTAGTAATTGCATTTATATTTACTTAAGTCATTGTAAAACTTTTTTTTCTGCAGCCTGAGTCATGTCTGCAGGACAGCTGTTCTAATAATTACTCAAATTTTCATGGAAATAGATTAGCGATTTTAGTTTGTTATGATCTGTCGTAATTTTTAACATAGAAATGCAGCCAAAGAACTTTGATCCCCTCAGATTGTCTTGAGAAAAGAAAACATGAGGAGTGAGATTCTGCTGTACCTCTTCGTCATCCTCGTATTCAGTCTCTTCAACTTCTTCATCAACATCTTCAGTAGCTGCAAGTTCCGAACCAGCTAAAGCCTGAAATTTAGTTTGGTCTCCATCTTTTGTTGCCTGAATTAAACCATCCATCAATTCAGGCTCAACGTCCCGCAATAATCTACCTAACATGAATTTGTATCACATCGTGAGCATATGAGTTTGCACATACACCATTTGCTCGTGATCAAAATTTTCAGGACACACTGAAATTAATAGCACCGTATTCAGTGTACACCTCCACATTTAGTAATATGAATAATGCATCAAGATTATTATCAGCAATCAACCAATTAATAAACCAGGACTCCCAGTACTGATCTTTATAGTTTTCAGTCATGGGAATGAACAATTCACAGATCAATTATACAAAGCACTGTCCTAGAGAAGAAAGGGACAAAAGACAGGACAAGCTTATTCACTATGACCTCGCACAAGCACAAATGCAGAAATGAAAAGGCAAGGCAAGAAGTAGATAATGCATTAACAAGGGATATCCAATTTTCAGATTATTTCCTTTGTTATTAACATGTATGGTACTCAAAAAAACTAGAAATAATTGCTGGATCTTCCTTAAGTCAAACATTAGGCCAAACTATAAGTGGTATAGGTCAAATGTTAAGTGATACGCCAACATTCTTTCCACTAGAATGTCCCTTCTCAAAAGGGAAAATTTATTACTCCCTCCGGATCAAAAAGAGTGTCCACTTAGCCATTTGCACACCCCTTAAAAAAATAATAACTCCCAGAAAAAAAAAATAGGTAATTTGACTAAACTGCACCTAATTCAATAGGTATTGGGATTTGAGCAAATCTAGAAAAATAAGGTTAATTCTTTCTTGATTTAATAAGTGGACACTCTTTTTGACTCAAGAAAAAAAGGCTAAGTGGACACTCTTTTTGATCCGGAGGGAGTATTTGCTTTGTGCTTCAAGAATAGTATTTAGCTGATTGCTCTTCCTATGATTAAGTGTCAGTACTGCAGTTTACTATTCAGTGTTTAGCCTCCATTTCCATGAACCTCCTAAATAGTATGAGATAAAGAAATTAGGAGAATTCAATTAAGATATATTGTAATAAGTCCCAGAGCAGTTCCCGATAATTTTCTCTTTTTTCTTTACAGTGGCATTCGGGCCAACTTGTGCGCATCTCGGCTAATTCTATCAGGTACTTGTTGCCTTCCACCAACAGCAGTACCGGTAACTCTGACCACCAGATGGGAAGAAATCATCTAGTGTTTTCGGTCTCAGACAATAGGATTTGAACCTGAGACCTCACGTCTCTCCTCCACTTCATTAACCACTATGTCATACCCTTGGGTGCAACACAATTCCCAATAACTAAATATTTGAAACTCCACAGTATGCCATTTACCAATGTTCTATTTTGCTATCCTGTTTACCATTTACGTTTTGGGAGCATCAACTTCAACTCACAATTTTGTTTATCCACTCCATTTTGTACCAAAGAAATCTAATTTCCTTTGAACCAATGACCAAAATACTTCCCACTGTGAGAATGAAAAACTTGCAAAACGAACTTAAAAAGTAATCGAACAATTACACACTAGATCTGAAGGCAGTTCCACACATTGCTACTGCTCAGTTCTATCCTTTTTGCTTCAATCATCTAGCAGCCTATTACATCTCATTAATTATTTGTTTTTCTGGATGCAAAATGTATGAACCACTGGAGATTCTATGCGACATAGAACTATTTTCACTAATTCGTGTTATTTTTTACATAACACAAGTATTTGTTTGCATAGCACAAAATTGAGGACTAAAGAGAGCTTAAAAGATCAGTTACAGCTGAATTTATCAGATGGAAAGAACCATATATCCCATAGTTGTTTGAGTCAGACAAAGAAAACTAAGAAGTTTATAAGGTCATAGGTTGAACAATTTGAAGAAAATTCAGATTATATATAACTGATAATAGATTAATGAGCAGCAGTTGAAAGGGAATTTTCTATAAAATTGGACAAAGAATGCTTCCCTCTTCTTGGGTTGTTAATTTATGAATTGTTTCTAATATTAGAAAATCATTAGAAGAGCGGTTTCAGATAGCACCTGCACTAAAAATCTTATAGTATATAAAATAAAGAAAAGATAGCATCAGCTAAGAAGATAGAATATAAAATTCGAGGGATAAGCACCAGCTATAAGGAAGTATACAACTACAAGGAAACTTCTCCCTCTCTAATAGTTTTACTGTGGATAAGTAAATTACAAAGCGAACTACAAACTCCCTAAAAATTTCTGGCATTCAAGTCAACACGTTCATCCTTTAGGAGTCAAGGAAAGCAATAGAGACATCTGCTAATAAGAGGCGATTGCATAATTGTGAGTTTAAAATGGCATGTTTATAAGTGTCATTTGAAATGATTCAAAAAAGTAATGGATAAAAGAGTAATGTGATTTGAACCAAAGTAAAGCATTTCAGCCTATGAATTTCAAATACACGGGATGAAATCCCTCAGATTCAAACGGCATTGCATACTGTAAACTAATCTGCCTTTTCTTTTTTGCCAAACTAAGATTGCTATACTGCTTTCCTAAATCCTAATACTCCATCCATTCCCCTTCTCTCTTCCCAAATGCTATTGATTATCTGCTATCCTTAAAAACAGTTCTACTCCATGCTAATTTGCAAATCCTTTTTTACTTATCAAGTGATCAATATTGACTATATTCGAACCTAAATTGGATATAATTGATATATCTATAAATTACTAAAGGTACTATAAAGTTACAACTTTTGCATATCTGAATTTAGAATAATGCACTTAAACATTTGTCAAAAAGCTCACTTTGATGGACAACCGAAAAGATGACTACATTAAAACTCCAATTAAAACAAAGTAAGCATATCTTGAAGTATACCTATGTAGTTGAATTGCCTTCGCTTTCCTTCTCGAACGTCAGGACCTAGTCTCTGCAGCAATTGAACAAACACATTGTGTTCATCATCAAACCACAAACAGAAAGTAACAAACCTCAAAATTTGTTAGAACATAAGACTTCTACAAACAATTTTTTTTTTTTTACCTTGACCACTATGACGGCATCATATACCTCTTGCTCCGCTGAAGCCACTCTACAGTAAAAAACAAAATATAAGGGGTTGTTGGTAGGAGGTTTTAGATAAAATAATACTGGTATTAGCTTTGATATTATTTAATCCTTTGTTTCGTAGCATTTTCAACCTACGTATAACTAAGACATGTATTTAGTACTATTCTTGTACACAGTAAACCATGCCATTAACAATACCACTACTATTCCTATTATAATACACCCTATTTAGTACTTCCCGTCCCAATTTAGGGCACCTTTCGGATTTTGAGATTCAAACAAATCCAGTAATTTTTCCATATATCTTTTAAATATTTTGAATTGTCAATTATTGTGACTCGTAGCACTTTTTATGAGTAGTTTTCAAATATATAAATTTTATTTTTAAAAAAATTAAAGATTCCATGCCTGAATCCCGGTCAAAATTAAATTGTTTGACTCTCGAAATCGAAATGTGCCACAAAAATTGAGACCGAGGGAGTAGTATTTAGAAATTACGCAATGCATGTTATTTAATGTAATAAACCAAACAGCCAATAAAATATAACGGCAGCATTACTAATAAATGGAGTATTAAGTAGTATTCTTATAACAGTATTGAAACATCGAATCACACCTTTTTGTCAATTGTAATTAGGACTAAGTTCAAGTTTTATTATTGAAGTTACCTGAGAATGCGCTTAATTCGGGGTGGAGAGAACTTAGCTAAATCCATAGCCCACTTAACGGCGCGTCGAGCTTCACGCTTCTTCTCATTGCGACTCTTCCTTATTTTACCATCAGAATCGCTGTCGCTATCCGATTGATCCAACGGCAATTGACTTTCACGCGACTTAGGTGCGGCGCGGGAACGGAAATGAGCTTGCCGAAAAGCGGAAGGTGATGACGTGGAGAATGGCGGTTTGGTGCTCGAGAAGAGTGGAAGTGGTGATTGAACTAAGTGGATGAATGAGGCGCGAATGTATAAATAGTGATGCCATTTTGGCCAGTTCATTAGAGGTCTTACTACATTAGCCATTTCTGCGCGATTCCCGTTGGAAGAAGAGAGCGCCCCTTGTATTTAGGACGAGTTGGGCCTTGATATTGAGGTAAGCTTGAACCAGGCCATTTTCTAGATATGGGCCGCCCAACTAATCAGAATTTGGGCCTCATTCTGTTTTCCCTTGTTAAAAGGCCCAATTTATTGGCCCTTGGAAAGTGGGCAATTCGCGCGAATGCCCTTCAAATGCGTTGGTCTTTAATTTTTGCCCCCGTAATGCGTGGTCTTTAATATTTGCCCTTCTAAGCTAAAAAATAATAAGAAAAGACGTTACTACCCCTACCCATCACATATAAAAACCTGAAAGTCTGTAACGAACCCCAAACATCCAATTAAACCTATCCATCATTCCAACAACAAACATTTCAATCGTTCCATCGTTCCAACATTTCACCGGAGATATCTCCATTGATTTTGCTGCTACAACATCGGAAAAGATAAATACATAATATATAGCATTTCAATTGAACGTAATTCAACTCAATTTGATGCTTTATTAAGTTTAGATTTGTTGTTCTGATTTTGATTAGTTTATACGTTCCATTTGATTAGTATACAATGCTCAATGACTTGGACTTGAAATTATAGTAACTTCAGTTGGCAAAAAATAATCAGGCAAAGTTCTGAACAAGTATGTCGAAGGAGGCAGAAGTTCACCTTGCAAAAGAACAAAGTATGCCGCTAGAGTCAAACTTTCATTTTCACAAGCAAAACATCAAGTATACAAGTGTTAAGAACTAGAAAAGTATGCCGGAGGAGGCAGAAGTTTACTTTACAAAAGAACAAAGTATGCTGTTAGAGGCAACTTTTATTTTCATGAGCAAAACAAAAATTTACGCAAGTGTTAAGAACTAGAAAAGTATGTCGGAGGAGGCAGAAGTTTACTTTACAAAAGAACAAAGTATGCTGTTAGAGGCAACTTTCATTTTCATAAGCAAAATAAAAAAGTACACAAGTGTTAAGAATTAGACAAGTCTGCCGGAGGAGGCAGAAGTTCACTTTACAGAAGAACAAATTATGCTGTTAGAGGCAAACTTTCATTTTCATAAGCAAAACATCAAGTATACAAGTGTTAACTAAAAAAGTATGTCGGATGAGGCAGAAATTTACTTTACAAAAGAACAAAGTATGCTGTTAAAGACAACTTTCATTTTCATAAGCAAAATAAAAAAGTACACAAGTGTTAAGAATTAGACAAGTCTGTCGGAGGGGGCAGAAGTTCACGTTACAAAAGAATAAAGTATGCTGTTAGTGGCAAACTTTTATTTTCATGAGCAAAACAAAAATTTACGCAAGTGTTAAGAACTAGAAAAGTATGCCGGAGGAGGCAGAAGTTCACTTTACAAAAGAATAAAGTATGCTGTTAGAGACAACTTTCATTTTCATAAGCAAAACAAAAACACTATTAACAAAACAACACCAAAACACATAAGATTGCATAAAAATAAAAAATTATTAACAAGACAACACCAAAAAACCAAGCACACATAAATTAACTTAATTCATGAAGTTATGTCGGAACAAGCATAACTTTATGCCGGAACCGACATAACTTCAGTTTACAAAATTACAAAGTATGCCGTGAGAGGCAAACTTTCATTTTTCATAACCAAAACAAAACATTATTAACAAAACACCAAAAACACATAAGATTGCATAAAAATCAAAATTATTAACAAGACAACACCAAAAAACCAAGCACACATAAATTAACTTAATTCATGAAGTTATGCCGGAACAAGCATAACTTTATGCCGGAACCGGCATAACTTCAGTTTCAAAAACCAAGAACTCTGCCGGACCCGACATATGTTGCCTCAGACAAACACATTCTTCACAAAAATCAGATTATTAAATAAAAACAGCAGCAACAACATAAAACAACTGTTCACAGGCAAAACTTCAACGATTCAACAAAGAGAAAACCAAAACGCATATCAAAATCAACTAAAACATATTACGACATTCATGATACGACATTCAAAAAACCAAAATATATACATGGGGAATGAAACTAAAGTTCAAAAAATCATACTGACACTATAACAAAACACTATAATTTTAAATAAAAAAGGATCAATTAAATATAAAAAACGACGAAGACAAGGATATCAATTCAACAAATAACAATTTAACATAAAAACAAATATTGAAACGAGCAAAAGATCTAAATTCGTACCTAAGTTTTAGAACAGATGAGACAAACACAAAACAGAGGAGGAAAGAAGAAGCAAAAAAAGAAAAGAAAAGGGCAAATGACGAAATAAAAGGATTTTAATGGGGTAAGGGTAATTTTATCAAAAAAAATTCATTAAACAAGCGGCAAGGACAAAATTTAAAGAAGACATAAATGAGGGGCAAAATATAAAGACCAGCCCAAAAGAAGGGCACTCCGCGCAAAAAATTGTTGGAAAGTTTAGCAGAAATATATAGGGGAAAGTGGACAAATAGCCATATTTAGGACCCCTATTTAAGGAATAACCAGAATTCATAAAATACTAAAGTTTAGCCATCGCATAATCAACTCCAGATATGCCGATCTGAAGTTCCAAATTGAGATGTCTGAAATTGGCTCTGCCAAATCCAAACTTTAGATCATTGAATGAAATTCAGATATAAGATTTGAAGCTAGTGTTTGGATGAACCTAACTTCACATATGAAGGGTCGTCTAAAGAGGAGGAATAAGACAAAGAAGAAACGACATCAGCAGGCTCAATCTAATAGTTGACTAAAATGTAAATAATTAAAAATTGAATATATTTTAAACAAGGAGCTACTCGATGGCATATCTACATTCCGTAGACCATACACTCAGGCTTTAACAAGAAGCCCAAATTCGGGCCCTCTTGAACCCACGTTGGCCAAGTAGGTTCCTAATAGGTTAGTTTCCTGGCCAAGATGAACAATTTGAACAAAAATATATCATGAGTTTGAATCTTACTTATCTTCTAGCTACTATTCATGTTTAGGTGGATTCCTTGCTAATTACACGCCACTCAGTTCATATCTTTTTCCTATTGAAATAAACAATTGTATTAAACTTGTGAATTGACCAACTGATCATAAGAATTATTAATTAGACACAAGATTTAAAAAACATAGACTTTTGAAGATTGTGAGAAAAATGAATTATTGACATTTATGTGATTATAGATTATCTCATTAAGAGTAACATGATAATTTTGAAAAAATTATCTCTGCATAACTTTAGTATTAGCTGGTGGGAGTAAATAATACATGCATTAAGCTTTGCGAAAACTTACATATTATGTCATACGAAACAAATAGTGAAATATGAATATGAGTAATTTAAATTTCCTGCATTAAAATTTCCCATGACTTCACTTACAAAATTTGGTTTAAGGAGTAGTATTTTAAATAAAATAAGTAATACTTCCTTCGTCCATAATAAGTGTCACCTTAGTCAAAAACACGTATATTAAGAAATCAATAATGCAATGTGAAGTTTATCAAATTATTTTTACCTCTTGACTAGAGCATGCACAAGAAGTAAACCTTTTGACATTGGGAATCCAACAATTCCAAGTTACTATGTGGCTTTTCCAATCATCATTTCGATGTCATTTTATTGTCCAAGGGTAGAATTAGAAAAAACTAGCCAATTTATGTCTTGATTTCCTAAGATGACACTCATTATGGAATAAAAAAATTGGCTAAAGTGACAATTATTATGGGACGGAGGCAGTAGTAATTTATTTACAAGACTACGTATTGTCATTTCACAACCACCATATGATGGACTATGTGCAAGAGGCTGAAGTTCTAGAATAAGTATGAGGCAGCTAAGAATCAATGAGACAAAAAAATGACCTGTTGGCTTGAAATCATTTTTAAGAACTCAAAATGCTGAATCTAGGACATCTAATATATTATCCGAAACATTAGCGTTTGGAGGTTTAAACTCCACTGTAAGATGAGTTCTGCAATAAAAAATTGGAAAGTAAACATCCCACATTGGAGAATTAAGGAGAGTTGTGGGGTTAGTCGATAGAATAAATAATGGAGGCTGTGGGCTTAGAAAAAGCATGATCCTTCAGGCAAGTTTTGATGGGATATGATGAGTGGTCACTGATCGCTATTAAATATGCGAGAAGGGCGTCCAGGCCCAGCCTGGTTACGACAATTTGGGCGCCCTCACTTTCACCAATCTGATCTCTATGCTTGAATGAACTCATACAACAACCCCACCCCACCCCTACGCACCCAAAAGAAAACAAAAATTTAAGTCTAGTTTTAAAATTTTCATATCTTTGGCATTTTTTTTTTCACTCTGCGCTTGTTACACTTACTCTTATTTTGAACCTCTTAGGTCTTGATTTTATCATTTTCTTGAACCTCTTAGGTCTTGATTTTATCATTTTCAACGAAATAAGGAAAACATATGCTAGAACTAGAAGTGTTTATGGTTTTGTTTTGATTGGCTTTTGCCTAAAAGGAAAATAAATTGTGCGAAAGAAGCAGAGATATCTTGCTGAATTGGATTATGACACATACGCTAACTACAATGACTTTGGAATTCAGGAAATTATACTCAAGATGACACCTTATAGAAGTGAATCTGGCTTTGAATTGGATATAAAGTGAATAACTAAATATAAATGGATTTTTTCATCAATTCAAAAAAGACCAGCGATTTGAGGGTCAAAAATTAAAGACCACCCAAGATAGAGGCATTCCTGCGAATTGCTCTCCTATTAAAAGGCCCAAACCTGTTGGCCCTTGGAAAGTATGGCATTCCATAAGGAGAAGTGCACAAATAGCCGTGTAGGACCGCTATTTAAAGAATAACGGGCAATTCGCCTTCTTTTGGGGTGGTTTTTTAAATTTTACCCCTCATATTTAAAATATTTAAATTTTGCCCTTTAGCAAAAACTCATGGGTTCCAGGTTCGAACCCCCACTCAGTCAAAAATTTTAAAAAAATTCGCAAGGCAGAGTTTAAATTTCGCTATGGCTCCACCGGCATACACTTGTTAAGGAATTACCAAAGTTATGCCAGACCCGACATACTTATGTCTTATGGGCAGACTTGGCATAAGTATGTCGGGTCAGATATAACTTTGGTAATTCCTTCACAAGCTTATGCCGGGTCTAGCATACTTATGGGCAAACTTTTAGTTAAGCCTTAACTAAAAGTCTTTTCCTAGTTATGCCTTATGGGACAGACTTTTAGTTAAGGCATAACTAAAAGTATGCCCTATAAGGCATAACTTTTCCTTAAGACATATACTTTATCTTATAAGGCAAATTTTTAGTTATGCATTAAGGAAAAGTTTCGCCTTATGGGGCATACTTTTAGTTATGTCTTATGGGGTATACTTGTAGTTATGCCTTAACTAACTAAAATTCTGCCCCATAAGGCATAACTAGGAAAAGACTTTTAGTTAAGACTTAACTAAAAGTTTGCCCATAAGTATGTCGGACCCGGCATAAACTTGTTAAGGAATTACCAAAGTTATGCTGGAACCGGCATACTTATGCCAAGTCTGCCCATAAGGCATGAGTATGCCGGGTCCGGCATAGCTTTGGTAATTCCTTAACAAGTGCATGCTGGGTCCGGCATACACGCGACCCAAACCTTGCCTTGCAATTTTTTTTTAAATTTATGCTTAAGCGGGGATTCGAACCCAGAACCTCATGATTTCTGCGTGAACGCTCAGGGTTGCAACGCGAAGGGCAAAAATTAAAGACCAGCAATGTGAGAGGCATAATTTAAAGACCACAAATATGAGGGGCAAAATTTAAAGACCAGCCCAAAAGAAGGGCAATCCGCGCAAAAAAATGAAGAATAACTGAGGTTTATAAGGTTTTAAATTTTAGCAGCCTCAAAATCAATTTTTAGTTTGACAAACTTCTAAAGATGAGATGATGCGCATATGACACCTTAGGCAAAGCTCAAGTTGAATTACGCGTGCTTTTGCTCCATGATGGTATCCCAAGGGACAAAATCCATGAAAGTCTATCGGGTCAAAACGAATAATACGTGGCATAAACTTAGACCACACACACTCGACATACTTAAGAAGCTCAAGTTCGGGCCTTCATGAACCCCCATTGGCCGAGTAGGTTCCTAATAGAGCCAATTCCTGGCCGAAATCAACAATTTTTTAACAAAAATCGTGAGTTTGAATCTTACTAATCTTCTAGCTACTCCATTTTAGCTGCATTTTTTTTTTGTCTGATTTCTAACCTTTGCTGATTACATCCCAAAAAGTTCATATCTTTTTCCTACTAAAATAAATAATATTCCATAGTATTAAACTTATGAACTGATCAACTGAAGATAAGAGTTGCGTAACTTTTGCTTCCATTAAGTTATGTTCTTAGCTAAATGTATTCTTTGAAAGATTAAGATAAACTTTTGTATGAGTATTCATCACAATTTTAACATGTTTATGCTGACTGTCAATCCAACACAACCATTTATAGTAAAGATATACTTTTAATAATGATGAGAGACAGTTAACGACATTGAAAAGGCGGGCAAGAGGAAAATTCGATGAAACTGCCTAATTGTCCAAGTTTATAAAGCCATTAGTAAACTGCAAACCATATGTGAGGATTTCTACAATTAGATTAGAAGAAGCTACTAGTAAAATTTTGGACTTCTTTTTTGGCGCTGGTTGAAATTCTCCCTTTGAAGTATCTGATTCAAATGAAGAGACCTTCCAAATCACGGCATTTGAAGGAAGGCGCCGAATTTTGACAAGCAACTGTTCTCCCATGTTTGTTTCTCCACTTTCCTGTTATACTATTGGTCTTTTTGGTCCCTCAAAGACTTCCACAATATCCATTCGTGATGAAATTCTTCTCCTTAGACATCGACATTCTAACTTATCACGACTTTGTCTTTAGAGTTCTCTCTCTTTTATTGGTCGTGATAGTTAACTTCAGTATAAAATCTTCTAGAAGATAATACTGTATATTGGGTATAGTTAATAGAAATAAATAATTCCAGGATAACTTATGTAATGTTTAGTTTAGTTAATCGTATATATAAAAAAAAATCTCATATTATTTATATCATATTTAATTGGTGGTATTAAACTTGTTTTGTCTCTGATATGCAAAGGCGGATTCAGAATTTTAGTTAATGAATTCTTATTAGATTATTTATATAGTATGTTAAATGAAAATTTTAATAGGCATATACCGTCTTTGAACAAATGTTATTGGATTCTCCCGACCCCATATCTACTTCACTGACTCCACCTCTGCTAACATGCCTATGGCCTCGAAAAAACTGCTAAAATTAAATTGCGGATTTTTGGAAAGATTGAAAGGGAGAGGGCTATTCCTGTGCTTAGTGGTGTGTTATTATCTTGTATTTAAATAGGTAAATTATATCTGTTGAGCAGCTCAACTTGAGCAATATAACGTGTCATTTTGTAATTGTAGATAAGGATGACTTATTTCACTTACTAGTTGCTATTCTACTTGCTTGATTTGATAATGATAAGATGTCAGGAAAACCAAACAAAATTAAGTTTTACTAGTTGTAACTAGTAATCATGTAAAGTGATCACCAATCCACTTTATTAGTCAATTTACTAATTCCTCCTTTATGAACAGTGATTTGTTGTCTCTTTTAGGTAACTTTGTTATTTTTTCTGTTCAACTATTAGCAACGCATGACGACAGTGATTAAGGAGAAAAAGCTATATTAGTCTACTTTAAGATTACTGTTTATGTTACTCTACTAGGAATGGAAGATTATTCTTCCATGAGTTCGTTATGACACGTAATTCTTATCCTATTGGGGACCAATGGATATTGTGTGGACCCAATTGCCACAAGTTGGACCACGGAGAGGCCACAGATAACGATCCAAATCTACAACACTAGTTTTCAACCTTATATTAATAGAGCCATACTGAAGAAATACATGATCATTGACCAAATGGAAAATATGTACTCCCTCCATTTCAATTTATTGTAATGTTTGTCCAAACATAAAATTTAAGAATAATGAAATAAATCATAAATATTTGTGTGATTATATAAATCATTTTAATGGAGGTAAAATAAGAAGTTTGAAATTAAATTGTTAAATGATGTTTTTTTCGGTGACTAACCAAAAAGAAAACGTATTACTCCATCCTAATAATATGCGAAAGTGTTTGATTGGATACGAAATTTTAAGAATAATTTTTTTTTTTTTTTTTTAATTTGTGATCTAAAAATCTAAGATAATCATTAATATTTGTGTGACATAGATTATTTTCTTGATAAATGAAAAGTTTAAGTCAAATTATTATTTGAGTTTGACTAAAAACAAATGTCACATAAATTGAAGCAGAGGAGTACATAAATTTGAACAGCAGAGTTTTATATTGCAAATTCTAATAATACAAGCTTTAATGGTACAATTTTGATGAACTTTCCGACTTCAAAAACTTCGTCAGATTATTATCTTACACCCATAGAACATAACAAAAGTTATACACCAGTATATACACAATTCATGTACTTACAAAGTTACATTGTACTGTACAAATGCAACTAGGACCCTATCAAATAATCTAAAAAACTAATTGGTCTGATTCACGCCTAAAGTAAATCTTTGACGATGGACATTTTATGGCGTAATTTGGAATTAACCAGGCTTGAAAATTCCGACAAAAGCTACCAACACTGATCAGTTTCCCATTTCCGACGAACAGTATAATGGTTACGAACTCCCACTGACGACGAGAAATCAACAGGCCGTGCAATTCTATTATTCCCAAAGAGTTTCCGATCATAATTAGCACGTTTCTCCGGGTCGGAAAGAGTAGCATACGCTGATTGAACTCTAATAAACTCCTCAGCTGATGAATTCTTCTCAAACCGGACAACATCAGGATGCAAAGTTCTAGCTAATTTCCTGTAAGCAGACTTAATTTCTTGATAATTGGCTCCAGCTTGAATCCCCAAAACTTCGTACAACGATGACTGTGATGCAATTGTAGTTGGTCTATCGGCGGTGGTGTACGTGGCGGAAACGGAGAAGGGTTGTCGCCGGAAGGTGACGGAGGTGGGTGGTGGTGGTGAAGTGGCGGTGGAGAGTTTGATGCCGGTGATGGAAGTGGAGAGAAGAAATGAAGAAGAAGAAGAAGAAGCCATGGATTGGAAGGTTTGTTTGTTCTAGAATGATTTGTGTTGGTTATTTTGGAGAAAAGGATAGTGTGTGAATGTTTCGAATAGGTGAAGGAACGTGTCCCTATTTATTAGAGAAAGTTTTGGAATGCGACAAAAGAAGAAGAAGAAAAGGAGAAGTGTGCAATGAATAGTGCCATAAGGATACAAAATCAAAATTTTAGCAGTTTATTTGGGGAGAAATAGTTATTTGGTTCTTTACATTTTTTTTTTTAATTTTATGATCTTTTTATAAGAGATCTTTATTTTTTAGATATAAGAGATCTGAAAAAAAAAAACACATAAAACATCTGAAAAAGTCATTTTCTTCTATTCAATTTGTAAGAAACCAATAAATCTTATTTCTTCGTTTATTTTTTAATTCCTCGTTTATTAAATATTTTTTTAAAATATTAATAATTTTGTTATGCATACAATGAGTTCAATTTTTTAAAATATTACCAACTTATATGATATTTTCTATGTTCTAATTTATTATGTGTTAACATTATTATTTGAAAAGTCTAAGTTCTTGTTTTTTCCAACACATTCTTTTCAACTACTATTACTTATAGTAGTATCTTTTATATAATTTTAATTTCAATCTATAAATTTTATTGTCAAACCCTTGAATACGCATAGGAATTAAAGAAGTTGAACTTCGTACTCTAAATCTTATTATGAGAATTTTCTCATTTGCCACCAAAATCGTAACTTATTTATGCTTTTGGATTTAAATATTTACCACATATACATATTTAGGAGATTTCTCAAGTATATATGTAGAATTTACGTAAAAATTACTGATGTTTGTCAAATTCGTAACATATATTGTGCATCTATTAAAATGTGAAACGGAGGAATATTATAAGTTTAGGATTTAATAATATCTATTAAAATGTTATAATGTTCGAAAATATTGTATCAAGTTGGAGAAGTAAAAGCCCCATGCGCTCATAATAGTAGTAGCAACATGGTTTGGATACGTGTGAGGTGAGGTTTTTGTTTTGGATATAGGCTTCTTATCCATTGCTGACTCAACCCAACTCTGAGAATCTGAATCTTATTGTCTTCCTTGTAAGTCGTGCATGTGTGACAGCTACGAATTACTAAGACTCTTTTGTCCTCAGTTGATTACTCATAACTCATTCCAAATCGAACTTCTATTCTGCTTGACTATCAAATTAATCATAGTGATTTCAATAGGTAAGTTTCCTAAGATCATCTTATAGCATGTGAATTTTGTTTACATCAGCTTTTAGCACTTTCAGTCTTGATTAATACAAAGATACATTCCTCCTCCAACCATAAAAACATTTAAGTTAAAGCGTAAAATGATGTCTTAAATGGTCAAAGAAAGTAAATATGCAATTACTTATCACGTAGTATAAGATTTTTTTTTTTTTGTTTTTTTGTTTTGGTAATACGAGTATGATTTTGTCGATGGATAGAATAATGTAGGGTTCTTGTGACAGCTAACATATGGATATTTAATGTTGAAGTTGTTCCTGTCGGTTCAATCCTACAAGGAAACAAACGCGTACAAGGAGTAACTAGCCTGCCTGTCAATTTGTCATTTCCGCACCGAAACCCTTGAGGAGATGTTATATATGAATGCCACTTGGAACAGAGAAATTAGAAATTTATATAAGATTAGTTAAGCAAATATTAGAATGTTCCAATTAGAATTGAATGTCAAACATCTCAAACTCATGTTAAATGAAATTAGTATCCCATCACATCACTATGTTATGTACTAAACTCAGAAAGTAACATATTCCTACTTTCCATATTGAATGGATGAAAAATCCATTCATATTTAACTATTCACTTTACCTCCAATCAAAGCCAATTTTACTTCCATAAGAGGTCATATTGAGTATATATTCCTGAATTCCAAAGTCATATGTGATTAGTGCATGTCACACAATCCAATTTGCTCTTTCTCATCGACTGGAAGATTACATTGCAACATGATTTATTTATTTTTCTTTTATGCAAAAGGCAAACCAAACAAAACCATAAACACTTTCCATACCATCATAACTTTGTTTCGTTAAAAGTGATTAATAAGAATTGAAAAGATCAAAATAAGGAGAAAATAAAATTGGAAAAAGCACAAAAAAGAAGAAAGAAATAGAGAATTAATAACAGAGCAAACTTTAAACTAGACTTTTTTTTGGGGACGAGGGGGGGGGGGGGGGGGGGTGGTTGAGATGATTCAAGCATAAGGATCAGATTGGTTAAGATGAGACCATCCAAATTGTCGTAACCAGGCTGGGCCTGGACGCCCTTCTCACATATTTAATGCGAGCATTGACCACTCATCATATCCCATTAAAACTTGCCTGAAGGATCATGGTTTTATAAAGCCCACTGCCTCCATTATTTATTCTAGCCACTAAGCCCACAACTCTCTTGATTCTCCAATGTGGGATATCTACTTCAAAATTTTAATTGCCAACTCATCTTTTACTGAGTTTAAACATCCAAAACTATCTTGTTGGATATATATTAAATTAAATGGCATAGATTCAGCATTTTGAGTTCCTAAAGAAGATTTTCAAGACAAAGTTCATCTTTTGCTTTATTGATTCTTAGCTACTTCCACTCTTCTGGAGCTACAGTCTTCTTGTTGTACATTAGTCCATCATATTGTGGTTGGGAAATGACAATACTGTAGCATTTATTATTCAAGATATTTTTTCCTCTTAATGAAAATAACCACATTTAGATTCTAGTGGAAGTGCCTGGTCAAGGGTGATAAGGAATCATGTTATATATTGACACATTCTTAGCCAGAAGCGAATTCAAAATTTAATAAATTCAACTAAATATTTAACATTGAATTTGAATTCATAGCGAAAAGGTTGCATCCGCCATGACCTTCCTAAAATTGTACTGTATTAGTAGTTTCCTAGAGGTCTTTGGCCACTTTTATGTTGAAGATTGGAAGGGGAATTTGAATTTGAAAACAGTATTTAGAAGCTGAAACAGTGTATCAAATATGCATTTCATTTGGGGAAAAAAAAGTTATGGAGTTTTGTAAAAAAAAAATATTTTATTTAAAATACTCCTCAAACAAGTTTTTTCAAGTGAAGTCATACGAAAATTATAATGCAGAAATTGGAGGTTATTGTTCATATTTCACAGTCTCGAATGGAATAATATAATAAGTTTTCACATAGCTTAATACTTTGTATTATTTACCACCCGCTAATGCAGAAGTTATACGAGATATTTTTTTGTCGGTTCTTCTAAACAATAATAATTTTATTATTTTTATGGAATATGGAATGGGATCAGAGGGTATTTGAGCAAAAGAATGATACTGGATAGGATAGCTAGGGCCATTGTCTTCTCATGTAATGTGAGGGCTCCACCAGGTGTTAAAAGCTTCAATACCGGCATTTTTTTTAGTTCATGTCATGTTGTAGAGACTTCATAGACTAATATGATCAGGTCATGTCCATATGTTTTGGGTTAAATTTTCAGTTTGCCCTAAGTAGCCCAATGACTTAGTATTAATTTGTGTTAGTGACTTCCATATGTATAAAAAAAGTTCTGTTTCTAATGTTAGTTAAGGTCGAAGGCATCGTTTCATATCGATTACATATATGCCTTGTATCTATGATTCAGGAATAACTGATCCGCTCGGTCAAGTTACGGCATCGAGTGTCGGTCTGTCTCATCAAAGTTTAGGGGCGTGACAAATTTGGTCATACAGTTTTAACTGATGTAACTAAATACTAGTAATTAGAATTTTGTAGGTGATGATTAATGTTTTAGATAGAGTGTGGTAGTGAAGTGTCTCTTTTCTTGATTATAAACTGACTGTCATAGTTAACTTGTTTTGTACTTCTGTTCCTTGTGATTAATATAATGTAGTAACTATTACATATTTTCAATTATAGTTTGTCTCTGAAAAAAAAGGTCACATTTTACTCTTGTAAGATGACTAGTTGGAGATGGGCGTGAATCTTTTGTTATGAAATTGGGTCAAGTGGTAGGTAAAAAAATGGGGATGTGTCTTTTTATTTCTAATTTGACACCTGTCGTTCCGTTAAAAATTATGGGTAAATCAGTGTCAAAGTATAAATAGAAGGGTATATTTAAACCGGAAGTATAACAGAAGGAGTATATTTGGACCAAAAATATAACGAGGGGTATATTTAAAACATTTCTAATAATACAGGGGTATATTTGGCCCTTTTCCGATATTCATTCAATTTAATTCTATTTTGTGAAACTTTGTATGACATTACTGATTTCCATAAAAGAGAGAGTTGTGACGAAGCAATTTTTCTTTTTCCATCAAGTTTATTCTTTATGGAATTGTCAATGGTGAATCCGTAATGAATAAAATTTGTCAAATTTACACAAGCACGGGCAATGATCAAAGAAAAAAGGTTGCCATTTTTGTTACAATTTTAATTTGATAAGCAACTTGTGAAAATAAGCACGGTAAGTGATGTACATGTGAAAAAGAGAGGGAAGATAGAAATAAAGGATTCATTTTCAACTCCATCACCTCAACATATATTCATTTTTCTCATATCTTTAAATTTATAAGAGATGTTATGACTTGTAATTTTACTCAATAAAATAAGAACTTTTATTTTAAACTCCCTAATACAGAATAATGTCACATAAAATGTTTTCTTCCTTTTTTCTTTTAAATTAAAAGCAAAGTGTAAAAAGTTGCCAAATATTAGAAACTTCATTTGGGGTGAGGGGAATATGGGGGGGGGGGGGGGGGGGGGGTTGTCATTCATTCAAGCATAGGGATCAGATTGGTTAAAATGAGAGCGCCCAAATTGCCGTAACCAGGCTGAGCTGGAACACCCTTCTCACACATTTTATTGCGAGTATTGACCACTCATCATATCCGATTAAAGCTTGCCTGAAGGATCAAGCCTTTTGTAAGTCCACAGCCTAAGTTATTTATTCTAGCCACTAACCCCAAAACTCTCTTCATTTTCCAATGTGGGATATCTGCTTCCAGTTTTTTTTTAATTGGCAACTCAACTCACATTGTACTGACTACTACTGAGTATAAACATCAAAGGCTGTTTTGGATAGTATTAGATGGGCTTAGATTCAGCATTTTGAGTTCCTAAAGAAGATTTCAAGCAAACAGTTCATTTTTTCGTTTCATTGATTCCTAGCCACCTCATACTTTTTTGGAAAGCCAAAGTCATAGATGGACTTCTGAACTTCTCCTGATTTTTTATTTAGACCCCTTAAATGAAATGTTGACCATTTGAACCCTCGAACATAAGATAAAATGTGTCATTTGAACCCCTCGTGCCAGCTGGGCACACGCGTGCAGTCCACTTGCAGTGACATGGAAAAATAGACCAGTGACATGGACAAATAGACCAGTGACATGTAAGTCATGTCAACAAAAAAAAAATTAAGAAAAATTAATTTTAAAATCTATTTAAATAATTTAAAAAAATCTGAAAACCCAACCATCCTCTCCGATAGCCCGCTTCACCGCCGCCACTGGTGCCTCCGCCGACGCTTCAAAATCTATTTAAATAATTAAAAGAATGGTGTTGTTTTTTGTCGGAGATTTATTTAAATAGATTTTGAAGTAGAGTAGCGGCGGAGGCGGCAGCGGCAATGGCGATGGCGGAGGCAGTGGCGGCGGCGAAGTGGGCTATCGGAGAGGATGGATTGGGTTTTTCAATTTTTTTTAATTATTTAAATAGATTTTAAAATAGAGTTTTTGTTAAAATTAATTTTTAATAATTAAAAATTTTTAAAAAAGAAAAAATTTGGTAACTCACGCTCTGTTTAAAGCAGTGCACTGTACGCGTGTGCCCAGCTGGCACGAGGGGTTCAAATGACACATTTTATCTTATGTTCGAGGGTCCAGATGGTCAACGTTTCAGTTAAGGAGTTTAAATGAAAAATCAGGACAAGTTCAGGGCTCCATCTATAACTTTGGCCTTTTTGGAACTTCAACCTCTTACACATAGTCCATCAGATGATGGTTGTGAAATGACAATACGTAGCTTTGTAAATAGATTACTCATTTCATTTAAAATACTACTCCTTAGACCATTTTTTTCAAGTAAATGCAGGAAATTTCACTTTTTGTTTCGCCTGAAATAATATATAAGTTTTTGCATAGCTTAATGCATGTATTATTTATCCCAACCAGCTAATGCTGAAGTTATGCAGAGATAAAATTTCTCATCCTTCTAACCTACAATAATACTCATTTTGTCTTAATTTATGTAATACACTTTTTTTATCGTTTGACTTAAAGGAATGTCACGTAAGTATATTAAAAACAACTTAACTTCAAAATTATCATTTTACTTTAATGGGATATCTGTAATCACATTAATGTCAACAATTTATTTTTATCACAGTTTTCAAATCATTTTTGTTAAATCTTGTATCTTAAATTAAACAGTCACACAGAATAAATTGGAAGAAGTATTAATTTACGCAAAAGCTATAAGTTGGAGTTATTTTCGTACTACTACTATTATTTTTTCACAAAAAATTATGTCAATTATTTTTCCAATCCTCCCTAAGTCTTTGTTATTGGTCTACATCTGATATTTCATTGACCCCATACAGTTTGCACATTTGCCACTTGCCAGTGAATCCTCCTCTGTTTCATTTTCTGTTTTCCCATTCATCTGGGCACGGAATTTTACTGTTTTTATCCAACCCACTTGTATTGTTGAATTGTTAAGGCAATTTTATCTGATTTTGGAGTTCTGTGACTTGTTCGTTTAGTTTAAAGTGATAAAACAGGAACTAAAACAGTAAATTGGTGAAAGTAAAGAAGCAAAGAACAAATGCAAAAACTGTGTTGGGGAGTGGGGGTTGGAGGAAGGTTGAGATTATTCAAGCATAGGGATCAGATTGGTTTAGATGAGGGCGCCCAAATTGTCGTAACCAGGCTGAGCTGGAACGCCCTTCTTGCATGTTTTAATGCAAGCATTGACCACTCATCACATCCCATTAAAACTTGCCTGAAGGATCATGTTTGTCCTAAGCCCACCGCCTTCACTCTTTGTACCAGTCACGAAGCCCACAACCCTCTTCATTCTTCGGTGTGGGATTGTTACTTCCAATTTTCAATTGTCAACTCTCACTCATTTGATGTAAACCCTACATTCATTTTGCATATACATTAACATTCTTTATGGTTTTCTATTTCGTATCTGCTTTCGGACTAGACTAATCTGGACTCGCATTTGAGGTAAACGCACTGTAACAAAAACAATTTCATTTTAAGTACTCGAACTCAATACTCCGGTTAGGATCATGGACAGAGCCAGGATTTTAAGTTTGTGGGTTCTAGATTTTAAGTTTGAACTAAAATTCTTTTTGTTTAGTGGGTTCTAGATAGATTATTTATACACATTATAATTTTTTTTAACACAAATACAAAATTTGAATCTAAGTAAGCTATTGGGTTCTGCCTAACCCATAACCGCAATGCTAGCTCCACCCCTATTAAGGATGGAGGAGTACTTGCGTCTCTATACCACAACTTTTGGCGGTACCTATATATTCAGTAATCATATATCTGTGAAGTGAAATACTATAATACTATCAAAATTTATAAAGCATCTGCTAGCTCTTCCACATGTAATAAATTTGCTGGGATTGGAGCTTCATCCCTTGGAGTACTCTTGGAAGGATCATCCACTTCTCCTTTCACCCTTATATACATTTCTTGTCCAAGACACCACTTTTCTGCATCCCATGATCTCACATTCCACATCCCTTTATTGTCTAACTTTATCAGTATCGCGGTTATGAATATGGATACACGTGCATTTCTAATTAGGTGTTGGGATTAGAGCTTCATACCTTGAAGAAAAGCTGCTTGCAAGCTACGTGCTTGAACTATTTGCAAGTTGCAAAAGAATACAAAAGGGAAATTCACAATTCCATGTATTTATATATGGAGTCGGCTTGATTCATTTTGTCTTAAATATTGAACCAAATCAATCATTATTGATGTTTTCTAAAAGAGATTGAATTAAACCATGTCAAAACAACATGTTGAAATTTTATGCGCATCCGGTCTGATTTTTTATTTGGTTTTAATTTTGAGCTTTTCTGACCCCTATCTATAGTGCAAAAAAATAGATAAAGAACTTAGACCCGTTTGGATTGGCTTATTTTAGGTGCTTTTAAGTCGAAACAACTTTAAGCAAATTGGTAGGCGTTTGGACATGTGATTTCATCTCTGATTTCTTCTCCTGAGATGAAATCCCAAATCATCCAAAAAGGCATAATTTGGGATTTGAAATCATGATTTCAAAAAAATATATATAAAATTTGACGCATATGTTTATATTTTATAAAAAAAGACCTATAAGTTGGTAGATGTATTTACCAACCATGTTTACCAACCATTTTTATTAAATATTAATCTGCAAGTTGGTAAAATATATTTACCAATCATGTTTACCATGGGGGAGAATTATATTAAAGAGTAGTTACACTACTATTCATGTTAAATTTTTCTTTTTATTGAACTAACGTTAAATCAATTGATGTTGTATTTTTTAGAAAGGTCTTCTAGTAGCGTATTAATTTTATTATGAACTATAATTTACTCATTTGGTAAGATTGTATAAGAATTGGGAAAACTTTAACGGTTTTCACAACTTGTGGGGTTTTTATCTTATAAAAAAAAAACTGCAACTTAAGAAATTCAAATTGAATGTCCAAACATGAGATGAAATCATGCCCAAATGGCTCCTTATAAGCCGTTTGGGTAAGTTAAAAAAATACTTTTAAACACTTATTTTTAAGCCAAAAATAACAAAAATAAGTTAGAAACCACAAGTTAGAATTCCTCACTTATGGCTTATCCATAAGTTATAAGCCCATCTAAACAGGATAGTTTACTAATGTGTGTGTATGTGTCAGGTAACTTAGTTACTCACTGGCAACTAAGATTAGTGGACTTCAATCTTATACATATAACAAAACTGCACTTTATATCATCAAGACATTCATAGAAAATTACACCAATTTTAGGAAAGTCAGCCTGCAAAGTGCCCAATAAACATCATTCCTATCAACCATGAACAGTCACTTCCACTATAATCTAAATACGCTACAGCATTACCATTTCCCAATCACCATATGATGGAAACTATACAAGAGGCTATAGTTCCAAAGAGGAGGTAGCTAAGAATCAAGAAAACAAAAAAATGAACTTTTTGCTTGAAATCTTTTTTAGGAACTCAAAATGCTGAATCTAAGCCATCTAATATATCCAAAACATTAGCCTTCGGATTTTTAAACTCTGTACAAGGAGAGTTACCCATGCTTCTACTTAGCGCCCACACCTTCTTCCGATTATTGGGCAACAAAAATTCCTGGCTTTTGCTTCTTCCAGGAACCAAAGATCGCCTTTTCATCACCTTCTCGAGTAAGTTTCTATCTTCCACAGAAATCTGGACTTTAGGCGTTTTTGGGTTAGTATTCGTCACCTCAGTCTGCAGAATAAGTCCTTTGCGTGTTGGTGATCGTACTGGGAAAGCTTTGGGTCCATTAAATCTTACAAGGCTGATCAGACGGTGAAGAAATGTCACGAGCTCGAGGACATGATAGTCCATTTTCTGTTTGTCCGCATGGTAGAGTGTCTGCAATCGAATGAGGTTGACTTGTGGAGGGGTCTTCTTGCCAAACTCGCTTCTGAAAGAGAAACAACCAATGACATCAGAAGCAGATCGAGAATTTAAATTTGATGTATTCAATCTTTTGAAGTCCATAGCTGAACTATTGTACTTCTGACATTATGGATTCTAAATTTAATATTTCACTACAAAAAGAAGCTGGAAATAGCTACGAACTTCGTCGCAAAATTGCTCGTAGCTAACAGATTGTTTTGATAATCTATTGCTAAATAGGATTAGCAACGGATTTTTGCTGTTTAGCTACAGAATTTGTCTGTCGCTAATACCTATTTTTCTAGTAGTGTTTATTAAAATTTTAGTGAGTTTTTGCACATCCGTACAAAAGAAACTAGGCACAATTGAACACGGAGTGCAAAGGCTGCATCTGCCTCTAGATACTATATTCTTGAAGAATGCTACTAAGACCGAACTGCAAATGCAAATATTCAATTTTGCTCATGTAATGACAGGGAAGTATGGAACTAACCCGGTATTAGCCCACTCTCCAACCCATCCAAAGCCTTGGTGTGCTCTGTTATCCATTTGCCAGGAAAGGAAAAAAGACAAAAAGAATCAGCATATATTAACAAAATCGGAGGCGGGAAAAGACTTTCTCTAGTGTAATTAGTTTGTCGTCTATTTGAAACAACTAAATGCATAATTTGGCACCCAGTTCAAACAAAACCATCGAAACACATACTTTGTAGTATCTGTAGCTACTGGGACAAGCCACTGGAGAGTTTTTTCCATCTCTACTTTTATCTGAGGAATTGTGAGCTACAAAAAGCACAAAAGAAGAAGAGAAGAATCAGAAACTAATCAGGACTAAATTATACCAACCCCTGATGAGGGGGAAGAATGAGAAATTAATATGGACGACAAACAAACCTCTTCCTTTGCATCAACCGCCTGCAGACGTGAACGAAGGGCTGTTTTTATAGAGGGAGGTAATCCGTTATATAATCCATCCCTCATGTTAGGGGGAAGAGAGGTGGGGCGTGAAGCCTGACACGATATTAAAGTACCATTGTTATGAATATTATGAAAGCAATCGTAAACAGTGAATTTTTAGAGGCTCTAATTCAGCACTAAAACTTACAATGTTATCAATTTGAGTTACTAAGTTCGCATAGTGTAAAGAAAGACCAGCTACTCCAAGTCTTTCTTGATTCTTTGCAGGCTCCTTGCTAGCAGTTGTCAATCCTGGGATACATACGATTAATGATTAGTCACAACTCTTTTTTCTTTTCTAAAATGTTATGAAAATGCAGTGACTCAGGAAACTTGGATGCTGAAGATGCGAATAAGAAAAAACACCTAAGACTGTCCTCGCTTGTTTCTGGGGACTTGGTAGTTCTTAGCTTGAGTAAATAATTTTTAAATATTTCTGAACGTCAGTCAACCAATTATAAAAATAGACAACAGTTATTCCATTGACATATTCATCGATCGGATAATTAAAATCTCAGTGTAACTTGACTGTCCCTTTGTTTCGTTTGCCCTTCCATTTTACTTTTTCTAGAGTCAGTATATCGCTTAGAATATTCTCTATAACCATTATTAATGATTAAAATACTAAAACCATCAAATTTGAACTGATTAATAAAACCACAGGTATTCTCATACCATTGTCCCCAAATGCCTCCACAATCGCTTGATGTATATAAGTAACAATATCAACAAGCTTCTCCACAACCTACAATGAACAAATTTGGGATCCAAAAAGTGGTTATCTCTAAAGATTATAACATCGCTCTTAAAAGAAA
This sequence comes from Lycium barbarum, assembly GCF_019175385.1. Lineage (NCBI taxonomy): Eukaryota > Viridiplantae > Streptophyta > Magnoliopsida > Solanales > Solanaceae > Lycium > Lycium barbarum. The sequence goes on along the minus strand of NC_083338.1, from coordinate 150,915,924 downwards.
AAACACAATTTTCATTTCAAACGCTAATCACACAAAAATCTCGTTGCATACTTGAGTTTAACCAATTTCCACAGTCATTTTGAAAAGTTTCTTTTTTTAAAACGAGTCTTATTATTTTGATTTTTGGAAAAGAAAACGCGCATTCCTTGAAAATGATATAAAGAGTATTTTTGGTCAAAGTACCTCCTCCAAACCCTTGGACCAAAGAGATTTCTTTTTCAAGTCCCTCGCAATTTTTCTTTGATGTCTGAGCTCACTATGTAACATCATGAGACCTTCTCCTGCAAGTGAAAGAAAATGCGTCAATTTGTATGTTAATGAAGGGAAAACAAGAAGCTTGGACTCTATGGAACAACCAAACATTGACAATATACTTTTTCTTTCTTATAAGCAAGCATAAGATTTTATTGATGTAAACGACACTTAGATGGTAATTTGAGTTGGACATTGCTATTAGCTACAAAAGTCAGATTCTTTGTTTAATGTGCAAGGAAGAGAGGAAGTCTAAGAGATTCCATATCTGTTATATCTGTCAGAACAGAACTAAAGAGAGAAGAAAAAACTAGTTTCTTTTGAAAAGAAAATACTTGGCCAAATGAGTACCACTAGCTATAGAAATACAATTCAGAAATATTTGTTCAGTTATATGCCTCACTATATTGCTCCTTTCACACAAAATTTCCATTCAGACCTCCAGCTAAACTCTGCAACAAATGATAAATCACAGAGAATTAAAAAAAAAAGTTAAACGGACATGCCTTTTCGAGGTAGATTTAAAGAATCTAACTCCTCAAGTTTCCTCCGATAATCCTGTTCAAATCTGTCCAGTGCGTGCAGCTCATGATATAATTCCTGTAAAGAAACCAGTGGTCAGAGTTTCATCATCGACTTTGGAATATCAATTTAGATGTGAACCATATCTTTTTGAAGAAAACATCAATTCAGAATAAATAAAACCGGACGTAGGGAAAAAAAAAAAAAGTAACTTCCCCTCTTTGGTGACACTTCAACTCAAAGCGTTCTTAATATATTTTGTCTTTACACCAGACAGTATAACCATCATTGATCAGAAAAAATATTCTTGCTAGTAAATGCAAACGTCGGAAAATCTTATGCAATATTTCAAGTACAACATCAAGGAAATTATGAAGTCCTAAATAAGCAATCGTACTCCAATATTGTTCCAAAATTATTACAGTTCATGTAAGTACAAAGGAAGAAAATGACAAAAATGGTCCCTCGTGCTTGAGGTAGGTTCAAAATAATCCTTTAAAGTATGCACTTAACAGATATGGTCCTTGAAGTTTGTCAAAGTTAACACTTTAAGTCTGTCAAATATTTATCGAACTTTGTCTGTTAGATCTGACGGAAACAATGGAATTCTAAAATATGCAACACAAAAAACTATACTAGACACTAAAAAGATATTCAAAAAAATTAGCATAAATTACACCTCAAAGGGTTGCACCAGACTCTCGAAATAAATTAAAAATCGCACAAACTACAAAATTATACCTCTTAATGTGAGTCCCGCCCAACTTTCTTTTTTTTTTTTCATAGTTCCCGTCATATCTAACGGACAGTGTTTGTTAAATATTTGGCGGAGACTAAAAGTGTTAATTTTTGACAAATTTAAAGGATCAAAACTGTAAAGTGCATACTTAAGGGACTATTTTCTATTTTGAACCTACCTTCAAACATAAGGGACCATTTTTGTCATTTTCTCGTAAAAAGGATATGAAAAAGATGTTGATCGAAAGAACAGAAGGAAGAATTTACTCATACTGTAAAAAACATGTAACATACTGAAAAACAAAAGATTCTAGAAAGGCAAAAAGCATTACGAAACGTGGTACGAACTTACAGAAGTATACTGAGCCAGAGTGCTCAATTCCTGCATCATCAATTCAGCCTCCGATCTTAGTTGTTTATGAGTAAGAGAGTCCGAGTCCAACCTGAGAAGTGGTTACATATAAACATCTTTAATGAAATCAGAATGATTCGACTCATCTACAATAAAAAGGTATTAACTTACCGGGAAAAAAATCGATCTAGGTTGTGCCATTGTGGGTCTTTACACATATCTCCAAACCTAATGACTTCGCGAGAAAAAATGTCAAATTCCTCCCTGCAGAAAACATTCAAATTTATTTTCACCAAGGATTATACTGCTTATACCATTACAACTTTTTGTAGAATTCTGAAAGGAACCTCCAAATGTAGTTTGACTCCAAGTCTGAATGAATAATGTTTCACCAATTAAGACTTTAGTTATAAATACTTCCACCGTTGTAATTTAAGATACATTGAGCTTTCAAATTCTAGGTAAAAATAATATTAGGAATATATCCTCCATTATGTTACTGTCATCAATTACAGACTATATCAGTAGATAGTATCTTAGAAATAGGTAATGTCAGAGGATTTGTTTACTATAGCATGACATACCACAAATGCCTCTTTTCTCCAGTTTCAGAGAAAAAGACAAAAATGGTCCCTTATGTCTGAGAGTAGGTTCAAAATAGTCCCTTAAGTATGCACTTAACAGTTTTGGTCCTTTAAGTTTTCCAAAAGTTAACACTTTTAGTCTCCGTCAAATATTTACGAACTCTGTCCGTTAGATTTGACGGGAACTATGAAAAAAAAAAGGAAATTAGCGGGAACTCACATTTAGAGGTATAACTTCTATAGTTTTTGCTATTTTAAATTTATTTCTAGATTTTGGTGCAGCTTTTTAAATCCTTTTAGAGTCTAGTGTAGTTTTTCGTGTTGCATATTTTAGGATTTGATGGGACTTTCTTGGTGTTCTATCATTAAGTCTTTTTCCCACTGTTTCTATCAAATCTAACAGATAGAGTTCGATAAATATTTTTTCAGAGACGAAAAGTGTTTAGCTTTTGGCAAACTTAAAGGACCAAAAATGTTAAGTGCATACTTAATGGACTATTTTGAACCTACCTTCAAACATAAGGGACCATTTCTATCATTTTCTCTCCAGTTTCACTTCACCTTAGTTTTAAGATGTTTGGAGTTTGGAGTGGACGTTTAAAATTCTAACCTTTTGTCGGCAGCAGCAATAGCAAGCAGCTCCTTCATATTAGTAGAAACCAACTGTTGCACTCCTTTTGAAGGTAGAATTTCCTTCTTTAAATACTCGACATTTTCGTCGGAAAGAGACTGCAGCAAATTTGCACCTTTGGTAATAGTATTCGCTACCTCGAATGCTAGAATAGATATTTTATTCCCTCTTGATGCCATTCCTGTCGTAAAGCCTCCGGAGTTCAAATTTGTCATGCTGCTCCCAAGTGTATCTAATACTTCCACTGCTTTCTCTAGGCCAACTATACTGGCCTTTCCAAGAAAAGAACTAGGAGCCTATCACAAGAAGAAATCCAGATCAATTGAAATGTGAAAAACAAGAAAAATAAAAGGAAAAACAAGAAAAACACCATAAATTTGTTTGTGTTAACTTAAGTCATTGTTCTCCACTTTAACTCGGCTTAATTACTTCACCTCGAATTTTTTTGGTTCGACAAACTTATTAAATGCTTAACGATTGGACTACTCATTAAATGTTTATGTCAGACATATTAAGCATCATCCTTTATGATCATTCTTTACTATCATCAGGTACACCTCACATTCTAAACCAGCAAATATAAAACAATTCAATATCAAGCTTTTGAAATCATGCCACAATAAAGTTGTCTTATGCGCCGTTTTCCCATGAACCAATAAGTAGGTTCTTTTGTGCAATTTATGTCCCATGCCATGAAGCTATCTCAAACTTTTGGAGAACAGTAAAAAAATTCTGCCCAAAAATTATTATGTCGAAATACTCAAGCTTCCAAATTGCTGACTTCTCCAATATCATCACAACATTGAGATTGCAATACCATATGCTGAGAAGCGACAACACTGACAGCATCACTTGTGTCGTGAGAAGAATTCAAGAATGCGCAAAATGTCAATTTTACCATATGCACTCGAAATTAGTGAATGTAAAAATCCATGCAGAAATATCCACTGGACGCTCTAGTCCGCGGAAATGCCAGCTTGCCAGTACCATTCTATTTCTTCTGAAGGAAATGAATTAGTTAAGAGGGCTTCGAACTGCTTTCAATTACCAAAGGCAACCAAACAGACTTGCAGCATCGTCCAGCTTTAGCACAAGCACATCAAAGACAAGTGGCCATGAGAATTATTCACTTTTTTCCGCAATAGTTTTTCACTTTATTTCAAAATCAGTGTTTGGTTATAAAATTTTCAAATCCAACTTGAGTTGGATTTCAAATTTGGAAAAGTGCTCCAACCTGTTTTCCATCTCCATCTTCACAAATTCCATATAAGGTGCTTTCTTCTCTCCTTTTTTTTGCTAAAGCAATCAAATGTCATTAGTAAAGCATCAAGAAGATGCAAGGTTACAGGTGAGCAAAAGAAGCTGCTTCAATCAAAACGGGAAGCAAACTTCTCCTTTGCAACAAGTATAACCAAACACAACTCTATCTTCATTCCAACTTCTTAAATTTCAAACAAAGTGAAATAAATTTGGAACCCACGGCCAAATTAAACGCCTACTTATTCTTCCAACCAATTTCCTCCATTTGGTACTAATTCCATTAGCATCTGAAAAGCCTGCAACCTCATAATTACAAAATCCAGAAGTTTCGATTCAAGTCAATTTACGCGGTCAACTGACTCTTCCCTCCAATTTTCTTTTCCTTTCATTCTCAAAAAGAACTGTCTCTTACCCTTTTTTTTCCGGCCAATTTCCTTCAATTTTAATGTGAGCAGGCGAATCAAAAAGGGGTAAGATCAATTTTCTGCTCAGGTACTTAGCATCAATACCAAATACAATAAACAACAAGATCAGCTTTAATTTAGCATCAATAACTCATAGACTAAACGACAAGATCAGCTTTGATATAGCATTAATAACGCATACAAAAACTGACAAGATCAACTTTGATACACTATACGCAAGCATCCAAAATACACCAACAAAGATTACATTCCATAAAATTGAGTACCTTGTTCCCTCCTGTCCTAGCAGGTGTAGATGGCTTTAAATCCCTGGACATAGACATGTACAATTCCCCTGAATCATAGAGATTAGGCGTCCCACGAAAAGCACCAACATCCGGATATGATGAAAAAGATTCATCTTTCTTCTCCTTTCCAATGCTCTTCACTGACTTTAGCTTTTTCGAAGACCCCGAGGTACTCTCATGCTCATGGTGAATCTCAGCTCTATTTTTCGCTGTCCCACCTGCACAAACACCTCCCATTTTTGCTCCCAACACTCAAATGGGAAAAAAGATTCAAACTTTACACCTATCAGAAGCAAAACAAGAACAAGAAAAAGAAATCATCAGAATCAAAACAATAAAGAATGAAATTCAATGGAAAAATATTCAATCTTTACACCTATCAGAAGCAAAACCAACAAAAAAAAAAGCTAAAAAAAATCTCATCAGACTCAAAACAAAGAAAATTCCATCAGTCAAATCTATTCAACATTTATGCTAAAACAATCTAAGAACAATAGAAAAGCTTATCAGGGACCAAGAACTAGCAGATGCTAAAATTCACTTCATTTTCAATGATTTCAACTCTAAAACATAAAATTACAAAAAGGGTATTTTTTATTTATTTATTTTTCATTTTCTTACAATCACCCAAGCAAAGCAAAAAAAAAAAACATACCAAATCAACTCCAGAAAACGATCAGCTGAACAAGAAAACTAAATTTAGAGAAAAAAAAAAAAAAGAGGAACAAATAAGTAAAGTTATGAAGTGGGGTTTTTGTTTTCAAGATCATAAATGAGAAACCAAAAAAGAAAAGATTAGTAAAAAAGGTATATACCGCGTAATATAGAGCCCAAAAAAAATGGAGGATAAGATGGAAATAAATGAAAAAATTGAGTAGAAAGTGGCCACCTTTGAAGATAGAACAAGATTCAAAGGACACGGAGAAGCAGCTGAATTACTTGACCAAAGATTGTTGTTTTTTGATTACTTTTTTTGTTTGTACTTTGTGTGCTTGTGTTTATGGTTTGGGTTTTGGGTTTGACTATTGAGGAGAAAAGTTCAAAGTTTGGCATAAAAAGTCTTCCTATGAAATGTATAACGTATGATATAATAATCAGCTTATGAGTAAGAACAAAATTACAAAGCAGAGGAATTGCCCGCCGTCCTTGGTTTTTTTTAATCATTTAAGGAAAAATTACGTTATATATCTATTTTTAAAAATATTTATTTTACGCTGCTTGTATATTGTCCGATTTTTAATATATTTATGTATAAATATTTTTTATACACTTTATACAAGGTTGATGCGTTATGTAATAATGCTTTCCCCCAAAGTATTACGTGGCGTATATATTTTCAAAACCAGTATATTTTGAATTTTTTTCATTTAATATGGGTTGTTTGTTGTCACCGTCGGTCTAATACTCTTTTTTACCATTCTACCCTCTTTTTTTTTTTTGCTTTATTTCTTATTTATGTATGTAATCGTGTTTAACGGGACACCAAATTTTTAAAAAAAATTACTTGAATTGAGAAAGAGTATATGGAAGTATTAATTGTGATTGGACATTGAATTTCACTTGGAAAAAAAGGGACAATAGCCGTTTTGATTTTTAATTATTGGTAAATTCTAATTTTGATTTTTGTGATATATGATTTAGCAATACATTTAATTAAAATGTGTATTTTGGTCCCTTTATACATAGGAAATATGTGATATTCAGATTATTTTGAGCAATATATTACGGGAGTAACATTGCAAGTGTCACGTAACACATGAATAATTAAATGGGGTGATGGTTAATAATTCTGAAAATTTGTAATTTATCAGGAGTAAAGGGATCAAAAGTGGACATTTCAAGCATTGAAAGGATAGATAAATAGGAGGATCAAGGATTTTTAGTTTACTGATTCTAAACTAGATTTTATTTTATTAATTAAATTCTAAATTAATTATTTATACATATTGAATGAGTTTTTGACATAAATATAAAGTTTGAACTAAACTTATTGAGTTCTGCGGAACTCATAGCTACTGTCATGAATTGCCTCTAGTTAAATATGCTAAATCTAATATGATAAGAACTCAAATTAGAATATGCTAGTAAGTGAGGTACCAAAAGTTGAAGATCTATAAGTAAAACTATTGTTTCACCTAAAAGTAGGCATCAAGCATGTTTTTCTATATCGGAAAACGGCCAAAAATACCCTCAAACTATTGAAAATTGAGCAAAAATACCCTCCATCCACCTTTCAGCCCCCAAATACCCTTATCATCCATCTATTGGGTCTAAAATACCCTTATCACCACCTATTGGGTCTAAAATACCCTTATCACTAACAGAATCTTTTCATTAAACACGTGTCATTTTTCTATTGGTTGGATTATAAAATTAATTAAACTAATTAACTTTTGCAATATTGACCAGATAGTGCCCCCCACCCCCCGACCCGACCCCCCCCCCCCCGTGATTTTTTTTTTTTTTTGAAAAAAAAGTTGACATTTTTTTTTGCACCCTACCCCTACCCCCCCCCCCCGACGCAAAAAAAATTAATATTTTTGAAAAAAAAAGTTTTGACGTTTTTTTTTGGGTTTTTTTAGCTGGGAGGGGAGGGGGCGTAGGGTGCGGGGTTTGGGGGTGGGGGGAGGGGGAGGGGGAGGGTGAAGGGTAGAAAAAAAAGTCAACATTTTTTTTTCAGCTGGGAGGGGGGGGGAGGTGTAGGGTGCGGGGTGGGGTGCAAAAAAAATATTATTACGCTTCTCAACTTCCTAGTAAAAAGCACAAGTACTGTGAAATGTCTTGATAAATTAAAATGTCTAACGTAATTGAGTTACCAAAAAAAAAAATATCTCACCCTAAAAAACATGGTATATTTTCAACCAAAAATCTAAAAGGCACAAGTGTAGACTACAATATTTTTTTTGCACCCCACCCCGCACCCTACACCTCCCCCGCACCCCCCAAAAATCTAAAAGGCACAAGTTGACTTTTTTTCCACCCCGCACCCTCCCCCTACGCCCCCCTCCCCTCCCAGCTAAAAAAACCCAAAAAAAACGTCAAAACTTTTTTTTTCAAAAATATTTTTTTTTTTGCGTCGGGGGGGGGGGGGGGGGTAGGGGTGCGGGGTGGGGTGCAAAAAAAAAATGTCAACTTTTTTTTCAAAAAAAAAAAAAAATTCACCGAGGGGGGGGGGCACTTGGGTTATCTGGTCAATTGGTTTAATTAATTTTATAAGTCAACCAATAAAAAAATGACACGTGTTTGACCAGAATATTCTGTTAGCAATAGGGGTATTTTAGACCCAATAGGTGGATGGTAAGGATATTTGGGGGCTGAAAGGTGGATGGAGGGTATTTTTGCTCCATTTTCAATAGTTCGAGAGTATTTTTGGCCCTTTTCCGTTTCTATATTTCATCATCGGTAGTTTAGTATATTTGACAAAATCCTTTACCTGTCTTTCTTGTAACCAAAAGAAGAAAACCATGTATATCATGAGGTGTCTCAAAAGACCATGTCAATAAGAACAAAATCAAAACTAAAAGATTAACAATTAGGTTTCAAACTGAGAAAAATGTCAAAAAAAAATTATCAATTAAGAAAGAAGGAAATCATATAAAATGATACAACTATTGTATTAGTAATACTAGTATTATACTTGGTGGAAGAGGATTTGCCGTCAAGAATACAAGAAGGATAGATACAGCTAAAATTTCCACTTTGTATATGTAAAATATATATGTATCAACTACACTAGTAGCTTGATTATTAACTCAATTGAGTATACTTCATTATCAAATATATTGAATCACTATCTATGATATTGTAGTTCCGAATTGTGCCCAATAAAAACACTACCTCATGATTCATGAGAATACGACTTCCTACTATAAATGCGTAATGTATGAATTTTCTAATTCAATTAAACAAGGTTTTGGATGTCTTTGACCCAGTATGTTTTAGTAATACAGTATTAATCAACATTCACCATCATTGTTACTTCATCATCTTAAAATTTACCCGCACTCAATGTTTACATCAATTCAATAAATATATAATGCATATTTTAATTTATATTTTTTTGCTATATCATGATTAATTAATATACATTCAAACCTTTAATTTTAACTTAATTAACCATGATAAAGTAATACTTATAATTTTGTAAAAACACCGAGTACGAGCAAGTTTTATCCTTCCTCTCCTTTTGGCTACCTGTTTGTCAGCTCTTATTACTACATTTTCGTGTTTCTTCTTTTAGTATTTTATTTAGGAGCGCTAATGATCAACTTTTGTTGAAATTAAATATAATAGAGCGTGGAGAAAAATTATCTACAAGTCTATTAGTATCAAGGTTCAAGGATATAACTTCAATATAAAATAAGAGTTCATTGTTTTGATATTTTTGTGACTTCTGAATTATATAAATTAATCCCCTTTCATTTCAAAATTTGGAACGTCTAGAAGTTAAAAATTAAACATGATTTTAGCTGTGTTTATACAAAACAGCACGTTGGTACTTAATCTAAAGTTGTACACATATGACTTTTGGCTATTTAACGCGTAATATTTACTTTTAACATGTATATTATTCTTTCAGTTTATTGCAATTGAAGTTTAATTTCCCGTGTGCTTGGAAAAAAATATATTACTACTAGTCATGCTCAATTTCTAGGTAGTTTTCCTCTGCAATTAATACTATAGGTTAAGAACCTTTTATGTTACTATTCAGAATGTGTAGAAATTAAATACGAAAATTAAACATTTTAATTAGATACAATTATGCTACTACTCCATAATGACTAATGAGAGCTAATAAAAACCCAAAATTATAAAAACTGGTATGCTGAATCCACTAGATTAGAAGACTCCAAAACTCCAATTTGACTTTTTTCCTCTTAATCTATCACCATTAATATCTTATTGTTAATTAAGTAGTAGTATTAATAAGCACTAACAAAACCACAAAGCAAATACAAGCGTAAGCATAACAAGTGGGATGTCATAATAGTCACTTTGACCAAAATAAAATGAAGTTTATCAGTCATACGCTGTATAGGCCCACCAGATTTGGACCCTACAGATAAGATTATTGTATTTAAGCCTTTGAATTGAAATGGTCAGATACTTGGAAGTACAAATTAGTTGTTGTACTAATTTTAAAAAGAGATTTAAGAAAATAGTGACCAATTGTACCACCCCACCTCCCCGCTCTATTCTCATTTCATACTAATATTTTTCTAGATTACGTATAAATATTTTTAAAATAATATTTTTTACTTACGTATCAAATAATATCTTTATTTATTTTAAGAAATCACCTTCCATGTTAAAGACAATAAGTTAACTTTATTTCTTATTTTACATCCAATGACATTTTTATATTACAAATTTTAAACACTTTTTGTTTTTAAGTTTAGTTTATGTCTAGTCAAATGTTGAGTCGTAAAATTGAAGGGAGGGAGCATTACACTTGTGTGAGAAGAATGTTGGGGAATCAGGAAAGACAAAGTCAACTGCTTTTGTTTATAATCAACGCATTGAGGTCGATTACCTGACACGTGGGAGGTCATCATTGGCTTAATCTAATCTTATGGGAAAGATATACTACTAATTTTCAACAACTATATGCAGGCATCTACCACGTTCACACCTTTAGAAAATAATTTATTGAATTTTCCACACAAAAATCTGATTTTCTTTAAGTTGTAGTAATAAGAAAATTGCACGCTCTGAATGTGAATATATTGGGTAGTGCACTAGCATAGTTGATACATTACTTAAGATAGTGTATTTTATTGGGCACAATTCAGAATTACATATCTCAAGTAATGATTTAGTATATTTGAGACAAAAGATAATGAGGGCACTTTTATGGCTGATAGGTAAGGGCAAACAAAATATAACATAATTCTTAAGTAAGCGTTTGACATGCGATTTCATCCCATGAGATGAAATCACCGTTTGGACATGTGATTTCATCTCATGAATGAAATCTCAAATCATCCAAAAAGGCATGATTTGAGATTTGAAATCATGATTTCAAAAAATATAAATTTAAAATTTGACTCATATGTTTATATTTTGTAAAAAAAAAAAACCATAAGTTGATAGATATATTTACCAATCATGTTTACCAACCATTTGTATTAAATATTAATTTGCAAGTTGGTAAAATATTTTCAACAATTAATTACTCCCACCAACCATATTATATTACCATTAAAGAGTAGTTACATTATTATTCATGTTAAATTTTTCTTTTTATTGAACTAAAGTTTGATCAATTGATGTTGTATTTTTTAGAAAGGCCTTCTAGTAGCGTATTAATTTTATTATGAACTATGATTTACTCATTTGGTAAGATTATCTAAGAATTGGAAAATTTTTGATGGTTTTCACAACTTGTGAGGTTATTATGTTTATAAAAAAAAACTATAACTTAAGAAATCTAAATTGTATGTCCAAACGGCTCCTAAGCATTAGAGGTGTATTTGAACTTTTTTTCTTGTATAAATATTAGTAGGTTCATTGCTTCGTAAGGCGGTGGATGATTAACTTGTTAAATTTGGAGTGAATTATTTAGAGCCCGTTTGGATTGGCTTATAAGTTGCTTATAAGCTAGTTTTAGCTTTTTTGAGTGTTTGGCTGGCCAGCTTAAAGTCATTTTGTGCTTAAAATAAGCTCAAAAAAATAATTGGACCCATTTGACTTAGCTTATCTAAAGCAGCTTATAAGCCAAAAAAAAATAAGTTAGACTACCCCAACTTATTTTTTTTAGCTTATAAGCTGCAAACAGCTTATAGGCATAAGCCCATCCAAACAGGCTCTTAGTCTTTGTTGTAGTTTTAGGAGGGATTCATAATATTCCCCATTCTATACTTAATACCTCTCTAATAAAATATATCTCAAAACAATGACATACTCAGTGTAGTTTTATAAATGGAGTATGGGGAAGATAAGATGTACGCATAACTTACTCCTACCTTAATAGGGTAAAGAGGTTGTTTTCAGAAGACCCCAACTCAAAAAAGGAGACATCAAAATTGCAAGATACGAAATAACAACAACAACAACGTACCCAGTGAAATCCACAATGTGGGGTCTGGAGAGGGTAAGTGTACGCAGAACTTACCTCTTCCCCATTCTATACTTAATACCTCTCTAATAAAATATATCTCAAAAC